>NW_026732980.1:172500-427093 GCF_028476545.2 Physella acuta | reverse complement strand
CCGTCAGTAGATAAAGGGTTAATGGGGGAACAAACTTTCAAATTTTCGATTTCGATTTGCACCCCCCTACCCTCAAGTTTTCGATTTGCACCCCCCCCCTCAAACTTTCTATTTTATTTGCACCCCCCTCTATAGTTTTTCTCTATATATTTTTGCTATTTTTTGCCTTGGTATCACCCCCCTAAATCACCCGGTGCGTTCCGCCCCCCCGCCCCCCCCCCTCGCTACGCCACTGTTCGAGACGTATCGTTTTAAACGCTTAAAAAAACGTCTTTTGAGAAAATAGGCCTAGCATATATCAATACTAAAATAAGAAATTAATATATATTAAATATTTTAAGAAATGTTATAAAGAAATATGATTCATCAACATGTTATCTTATTGTTTATAGAAAACGTCGTTAAATAAGTGGTATAGGGTAACTAATCAATGTAATGCATAAGGCGCAAATAAAAACTATGGTCCCATATATTATTTTAGCAGAAGGGTGTTTTCTCTCTTATTTAGTCGTATTAAAAGTGTGTGTCAATATTAACTTACAAGCAATGTTAGTTATTTTTTTCTAGCATTATTTTTTAAATTTTCCCCTAATAGGGGTCATCCATAAATGACGTCACACTTGTAGGGGGGAGGGGGGGGTCCGTAATTTTGTGACGATGTGTGATGAGAGGGAGGGGGGGGGGGATACAGATGTTGCGACGTCACATTTTTGCATTATAAAAAAGCAATGTTAGAAAACGAATTTTAGACGTTTTTTTCGCGTTTTAGATAACTGTTTTAATAAATTGTAATAGTTTAGACAAGATTTTGGAAAAATATCGATGTTTAAAAAAAATTCAACTGCAATTTTGAGGGGGGGGGGTTGTAGGTTGAGGTGTGACGTCATTTGGGGGGGGGGGGGGCTCTGGCTTTTTGTGTGACGGAGGGGAGGGGGGAGGTTAAAAAAAAGCGTGACGTCATTTATGGATGACCCCTAACCATAATGTCGTCGTTCCCCACCCCCCCCCCCCTGCTCCGCACTATCGGGCCACATCTGTTACTAGTAGTCTACCGTGGACACTACTATAGTGTTTAATAATATATGTCTTTTTTTATGTCTGGTGTCATCGATTACATTATGGGTCGACCATAAATAACGTAACATATACCCCGGATGACCGGACGAGGTAGAACAAAAAAAGTTTAAACAGAACATACTTTAACCTTAGCCCCTCCTGGAAATTATCAATTCCCCCCCCCCCCTTTTCTGGCCAAAAAATGTCTGAAAGAAACAGTTATAACAGTTATTGTCGCCTTTTAACTTTAACAGAAACAATACCGTTCTGTAAAAAAGGATTGAAACATTTCTACAGCGATTCGATGCACACACATTGAATGACACCAACACCCGCGCCTGCGTTTAACGCAGCATTTTTCCGCATCGAAGCACAGATGCTACATACATTGTCATGCAGGTCGTTACTCCTGCTAATCAATTATTATTTCAATGCAGCGTTAGAGTAGGTATAGGCAAGATATGTAGCTAGAGACACAACACATGGCCCAGGTGCTACATTAAGTACCACGAAAGAAGAGTAGCCTACTTGAAAAACCCATTAATGAACGTGTTACACACGTAATACAGGCGAGGATGAAGAAATAATTACTTATTATGCGTTTTACAGACAATAAACGCAGTAGTAATAAATTCCACAATAGCCTGTGCAAACATAATAATAAAAGTGTGGTCATCTGGAAAAAAAAACGCAAGGAGAAAGTAGAAAGAGAAACATTAATATTAAAACAGTCGGAAAAAGTTTATTTTTACTTTCAGCCAATCTTTATTGACATCTAGATCTAGAACAAAAATAGCAGGCCTACAACTGTAGAGACTTAGAAGTACCCAAGAGTTTAATTTAAATGTTTAACACCAATTAGTTCATGTGCATACGGTTAGTTGTAGGTTTTTCTATACATATATTTGTCTGATGGGGGGGGGGGGGGCTCTGTACATATATTTTCTATATAAATTATATTTTTTTAGGAATTTCGTTTGCGGGGGGGGGGGGGGGGGGGTAGCGCTTCCCGAGGAGGATCCTAAAAGAAAATGAGTGGTCTTTGTATAAAATTGTGCAGTCTTTCTTCTTCCTACACTACTACTATTTACCATCGAACGTAATGTCAACGTGTTGTCGCGATTTTCTCGCGGTAAAGTAAAGCAAATAAACCGGTAGTGATCTCCCCTAAACTTTCTCGAATATTCTTATATAAAACAACAGGGGATGGTAACTGGGGATATAGTTATGATTTTTAATCCATTTTAAATACTTAAACTTTTAAAAATAGAATAGAATCTCATAAAAAAAACATTGCGCACCAAGCAAACGCCGAATAAAAACGCGTATAATAGTGCGCAATATTATTAGTACTTTAAAAATTTACATTAGTTTTTTGAGAAATCGGAAGTAGCGTAAATTACTACTTCCAGTCAACGGAAATTACTCAAAATTTAACAGAAGGTAGAGAATTAGATCTTTTACTTACATGTGAAATTTCATTTATCTATCTGAAATAGTACTCAAGTTATAGGCTTTTGAAAAATTCAAAGTAGGAAAAGTACCACTTCCGGTTATCGGAAATCGCTCAAAAGTTGATACGGATCTACGATTTTGATAAATACTTATATATGAAATTTCATCAACCTAGCTGTAACGGTACTCAAGTTATCGTGTTTACACACGGACAGACAGACACACAGACACACACACACACAGACATACGGACAAGATTGCAAAATTATGTTTTTCCGTATCAGTGAGGTGTAAAACGTCGAGATTTGTAAAAATCTCGATTTTTTTTTTTTGCACGATTACAATACTTTCTCTATACTACGTATATACGAGAAAGTAAAAAGACGATAGTACGATTGCACACTGTTAGGCATTGCCCACCTCGATCTACCCTTTTTAAACTCTAAACGATGTGAGCTAACGTGTTTTATTTTCTTGTCGGCGTGTTAGGGCCGGTAAAGCTCATGCGTTGCTAAACCGTTAAGTCCAAAGGTCGAACCCCCGGGCAGATGAGGCTCGATAGCTGGGGGCATCAACCTTGAATTATATATCCGTTTTTACGAAAAATCCAGCGCTGCAATTTTTACTTTTATATGCAGCTTAGAAGTGGGTCGCTTCTTTAAATTTAGTAATTTTAGGCCTATTCAGAGGCGTAGCGAGGGGGGGGGTGCAAATCGAAAATTGAAAGTTTGTCCCCGGGAAGGGTCGCTACGCCTCTGGGGGGTGACACCATTTAGTGCTGCACCGGGTGACAAGCGACCTCGCTACGCCACTGGGCCTATTCAATAGATAATTTAGTGACACACGCTTGTCATCTGGTCTTGACCCAAGTGCCAAGTTTGAAACGAATCAGTCATTTAGAATTGATTGAAATTTTGCTCGGCAGATTTGATCCATGACAACAGATAGACATACAGAGGAAACAAGTTTTAAAAAAATATCATAAAACCGTTTTAATAACTAGCTTTTATGTAGTAATGCACTAAAAAGGTGAAAAGAAATGATTTTCTTTAAGTTTAATGAACTACTATTTAAATAACTAAAAAATAAAAGGGTGGGTCGCTATATCATTGAATACCTTTACTGGAATTCAAGAAGCAGGTGGGTTAACGGGTCTTGACCCACGTACCAAGTTTCAGAGAAATCGGTCAGTTAGAAGCAGAGTTTCTTCCAGGCATCTCTTCGGGGGGGGGGGGGGGGGGGCCCGAAATTTTTTTACCGCCCCCCCGAACGAAACGAAATTTACATAATTTATATAGAAAATATATACTTTTAACAGTGTCCGCCCCCCCGAAGAAAGTCTACCGCCCCCCCCCCCCGAAAATTTCAAGTGCCCCCCCCCCCCCCCCCCCAGAGAAAAAAGTCTGGAAGAAACACTGGTTAGAAGCGGTCGAAAATTCGCTCGGCAATTTCGATCTATGACGACGGATAGACCGACAGAGGAAGTAAGTTAAAAAGCTTGTAAAAATTTATAAATCATAAAGAAAATATAGGCTTTAACGAGTGTCCGTCGCTCTCACCGCGTTGATTTCAAGTGCTAACGGAGAAAAAAAATGCCCGAAAGTAATCCAGATAGGACTAGCTAGGCCTATGTTCCATTATAAGCTTATTCAGAGCAAAGGTGTCTCAAAGGGACATAACAATAATAACTTTAAATAAAACGGGACATAACCATAAGAACTCGAAATCTAACGGAGCGGTTCAAAGTATGGCAAGGTTGTATTCAATAAATAAAAGTATCGGAGTATTTAGAGCTAGATTCTACATGTTTTGTTTGCAGAAATTTGAAAACAATTCCATTACAAAATTAAGTTTTAATTACAAATAGAGTCTACAACGTGATCAAAAAAAGTTAAAAAAAAAAATAATCGTCCCTATTGTGAATTAAGTAATATATTCATTAGTTTTATTTTCACAATGTAGTTTATACTATTTTCCATATATTATTCATTATTAACTAGATCTAGGTCTCAACGACCGTGACTGAAAGTGTGATATAGGCCTAGATTCTAGATGTAGATCTAGATTTAGATCTTAGATCTACTAGATCTAGATCTAGATCTAGATCTATCTGTAAAATTAACAATTTCATGTTAGGTCCAGAAGTTATTTTCAGACAACATATCACGTGACTATGATCAATAATAATGTGTACTTCCGCTTTGAATGAAAGTTAGAAACCTGCTCCTTGCATAGCTCAAATTATATTTTCTCTAGATTTTTGACCGAAATCTTGTAGAAAAAGACATAAATAAATTAAAAGTATATCTAGATATCGTATACCTTTCGATGGCTGACGTAAATTTAATTAAAACCTAATAATGATGTTATTGCACGATGTCTTCAGATTCGGCAAACGATCGACTACAGGTGAGGTAGTCGTAGTTCGTAGTGAAATCATGAAATCTTGAGTTCTAGATTTAGATCTAGATCTAGAGACCTAGATATCTAGATCTAGATTAGATGTAGATCTAGTCTAGTATTATAATATATTTAATATTATTTAATTATCTAGGCCTACACAACCAAAACACAAAAACCTTAGGAAAACACTAGGTCACTAGGCCACTAGGGCTAGATCTGTTTCTTTTTTAACTTTTGTGTTAACTTTTGTTAATATTTTTTGTCAAAACTTGTGAAAGATACAAATTTGGAATATTGAATGTGCACTAGGTGACTAGATTTAGCTTTTTTTTTCTCTTGAAAATAGGTTCGTGTCATTTAAGGGAAAACTCATAAATGCAAGTCGGTTAAGTTTGTATTGTTAAAAATATCTCGCACTAATGATACTAAATAAACATGATATGACTGTGTATGCTGATAATTAAAGTCAATGTGAACTCACTGAGAACCCTTCACCAAGTAGGGATTTTTCTACCATCGACTATCACACGCTATTTAATTGGACCTGTCTGTAATGCTTAATTCATAATAATTAGGCCCCCCTATAATGTTTTTTTTACCTTGTCTAATTAAAACACACATTCATAAAAAAATAAGATTCTAGATCCATATCTATCATCTGTGTGTTTTGGTTGTGTTTAAAATAAAATACGGTCAACCGGAGGTGAATGTGAAGTGGCGAATAAAATACGCTAAAATGGAGTTTTTTAGCACTAGCTAGTAGGTAGTCTAGGTTAGCGTTTGAGTTTGGATAACAAATTTCAACAAAACAAATTAATTTTTAAAAATTAGGATTTAAAACAAAACATGGTGTCATACATTGAATCATTTTAGAACATTTTGGATTTCATGTGATAAATTCAGTATTCAGATTATCTAATCTAGAATAGGCCTGCTATTTTATTATTTTGATCTTTGTTTAATTTTTAACTATACTCTAGACTAGATCTAGTCTAGAATCAGTCTACTCTAGACTGGCTCTAAAATCCAATTCTAAATTACTCTCTTAACTTACGAAACTTACTGCACATGGGGCAGATAAAGTAGAGTTCATAGTTGATCTTGGCATATGAATGGACGGTGTAATTAGCAGTATGCCCAGTCACCTTTACTTTCCCTAACTTGAGTATCAGGTACCCATAAGAGCTGGGTGGACTCAGGGACGTCTTGTGGACTTCGAGACTTTCGGTTAGCTATCACTCTCTACCGTTCAACAACGCCGTCCCTATATGCCTTAACTGAATGTGGTTCTGTTTGGAAAAATCATTAGCTTAATAATCATTTAGTAGTTCCATTAACATGAAGAATTTATGTAGTCACTTAAAAATTGTAGACCTATATAACTTTTAAAATATTTGGGCCTAATAACAGTAATAGACGCTTTATACTGTACGAGCCGGCCCGCGGCATATCAATTATCATACGCCGCTATTTAGTTGTTGTTTTTTCTACTTTTCAGTAATTCATAATTTGTGAATTTGACAGTACCTACGCTGCCACTGAAAATATTTCTTTAAAACACTATAAGTAGCTCGTTAAGGATTATACCCCCCCCCTCTTCCCCCCCCCTCCGTTAAAGTAAACTCCACTTAGTTACCCCCCCACGTTTAAAATCGCTTCAAACTAAATTATCTGCCCCTAATAGTCGTCACTAAACCCGGCTCTGCTTGTAAACATTAAAATTTAGCGTGAACCACAGCTCACCACACCATGCAGGGGTGGGGGTGGTAGGGAGCGCGCTTACAGCTTGTTTTCTAGCGTCTCCCAGAAGAGAATTATATATTTAGATTATAAATTATAGTATATAAGGCCTATAATTAATAAGATGACTTGTATCGTAACACTTTTTAAAAAAAAATTCCCTAACATTAGGTATGATTTGGGAGGGATCATGTTAGTTGCATAAAAGCTCTTACATTTAACATCAGTATTAATTGTGGTTTAGCAGTTATGAATAAGTGGTTGAGCTTTTTAAAAATGCTTTTTTTTTTAATGCTTTATTTTAGAGAATATTGTTCTTAGTATAGGCTTATGTTATAGTAATTAAGTAACAAAACCCAACGCGCACCAAATTCTAATATTACCTTATTGTGTAGTCTGTAAAGAATTAAATCTCTACACACCTCATATTCTAATATATTACTTTGTTGTTTGAAACCAACAAGAAAAAATACTCCATGGCAATGCACATTTATTGTTATGCACAGAAATAAATAAATTATGCTCATCAACCATATCATGCTCAAGTGTATGTGAACAAGTTTGCACCAAAAAAAGACATTAACATATATGTTGATCTAATGTTTGTTTAGACCATGACGTCATCACTCTCAGCTAATGCTGCTGAGTTTGTGCCACAAGGGGGGGCACAGGCACCAGGCAGCATACCAAACCCTGCCCCCACACCACAAGGATGGCCACAAAAGAGATGGAAGGACGGGAAGCTTGAACTAACAGAAGTCCCAAGATACTTAACAAGCTGTTATCCTTTTGTTTCGGGTGATCGGGTTGCCAGGTATTTATATTTTGTTCACCTACCTATATAGAATTATTTTTTAATGTTGTTATTTGAAAAGTGTCTGTTATAAAGAAAAGTTAAGTTGGATTTAATAACATGTTAGATGTTATAATTACCCTGCTGCTCCACCAATATGTGATGGGGGGTTTATGTATAATCTCTATACGTTCTGGTCTATGGTGAAGGAGGAGAGGAAACACTCTTATTTTCCGCAGACACTAATTAACAATGTCAACAACTTCGTTTATGAAATAACATTAACTTTATCATCACACACTTATAGATCATTTACACAATATCAAAATACGTCCGTCTTCTACTATAGCTAACCCCCAACTAACTTCACTGCTGCGTCTTACGTCATCGGTACATTGTCGCGTCATGCTCACGTCACACTCACGCAACAAATATTTTATTGAACACGTGCACAATACTCTTGCAATCACAATCATCTTCCGTCAAGTTCGCACCGTCCTTAGTAACCTCTACTAGTCTAGTCTAATTCTATAGATCTACGCTATGAAAGTCAGGCTACTTTTTGGATAATTTTATCTGCTCTGAGTGAATCATCTGCCAGTGAATAATAAAAAAGTTTTCTTTTATTTATTTTCACACAAATGGTTAGCAATTTACCAATTTCAATTCTGTTCAGTTTTAGTCATTACAATACAGAAAGTAAAAATACAATCTACAAAATGTGTTTGATAATTGAATATGTGATTATACATTATACAGGCCTGAAGGATCAAGTTTTCCTCCACAGTTTCCATTTCCAGGTAGATAATTCATTTTTATAAAAAAAATTTAAACTTAGATCCCACTTTTACTATAGCTAGATACATATGAAATTAAAATCCTACTACTTCCTGTCACGTGATAACTTTAAAACTTAAACTTAAAAAAAAATTAAACTTAAATCCCGCTTTTATCCTAAATGGAATTTTAAAACCTAAACCACACTAATTCTAAGAAAACAGACACCTTCTTAAAACATATGAACCACCATTTTATTAAATCCTGAACACAAGCTTGGGCAATTATGCATAAATGAATATATCTTACCCATCCATGGTTTGTAGAATATTAACAAAAAAATCAATTTTGTTGTTCTTTGCAAGTTTAGTTATAATTGTATCAATATTTTTTGTTGAGTAATTATTTTATTAAAAATGTTCATGCAGGCGGTATATCACTGCCTGGTCAAGCCCCCCTGTCCTTCCCCAACTGGCCAGCCAATTTTATGAGTGGATACACATCGTTTGGGTCAGCTCCACCATACTCTGTGGATGTGACTAAACTTAGTGGTAAGTCTTTTGCTAAACCCACTGTGTTTAATGTCTTTTCTAAAATGTTTTTAAAATCTTTTATAAGCTCAGGAATTGTTACGTATTATGTAATAAATAAGAAGATCCACGGTTGTCAAAAGCTAAGCTATAAAACTCTTTCGCTTTTGTTAATTTGATTTTTCTTCCAAATTTTCGTTTTATTTTTCTGAAAATGCTTGGGAATGGTAGTTAAATATACTTACTAAAAGAATATGTTGTGAGCAGTAATATTGGAGAGAGTTATTTAATAAAAACATTCCAAACATTTCTTGTTCTATGTTATATTTATGGGAATATGTAGTTTCTAGATTTGTTATATTTGGAGGGGGGGGGGGTGTCTGTTTTACGTAACTAGGTAATGATTCAAAATATTCTTTTTTTATTATGTATGTGTGCACTATCTCTAACTAACAAAAAGCTGAAAAAACATATTTTTTTAAATAATACAGTTTGACTTATTATCATTACTTATTTTATTATTCATGCTATTGTTATGATAATCTTCATCAGCTTTGAGTTAATCTAAGTTTTATTTTTTTTTAATAATTGTATTGTTTGCTAAAAATGCTAAAAAGATTACCATAGTTTGTATAATACTCATAATCATTCTGAAAGCATAACTACAGTATGATTGGTTATTTTTGAAGGACATTTGAGGAATGAATCTGTCATTAAAGTTGTGGTTAAAGTTAGTGTAGCCTTAAAGCTGAATTATTACCATAAAATGTTTATAACATTTTGTGACACCTTGTTTTATCTTACATTTACTTTATTATAGTTATAGACTTTAAAAATAACTCTTCAATATTGTTGTAGTTATAGACTTTAAAAATAACTCTTCAATATTGTTATAGTTATACACTTTAAAAATAATTCTTCAATATTGTTATAGTTATAGACTTAAACAAAAACCCTTCAATATTGTTATAGTTATAGACTTTAAAAATAACTCTTCAATATTGTTATAGTTATAGACTTTAAAAATAATAACTCTTCAATATTGTTATAGTTATAGACTTTAAAAATAATAACTCTTCAATATTGTTATAGTTATAGACTTTAAAAATAACTCTTCAATATTGTTATAGTTATAGACTTTAAAAATAATAACTCTTCAATATTGTTATAGTTATAGACTTTAAAAATAATAACTCTTCAATATTGTTATAGTTATAGACTTTAAAAATAACTCTTCAATATTGTTATAGTTATAGACTTTAAAAATAATAACTCTTCAATATTGTTATAGTTATAGACTTTAAAAATAACTCTTCAATATTGTTATAGTTATAGACTTTAAAAATAACTCTTCAATATTGTTATAGTTATAGACTTTAAAAATAACTCTTCAATATCCGGCTTCCTTAGTGGTCACATAAAATTTTGCAGTTCATTTTCTAGTGTGCATGGGTTTAATGCTGTGTAGTCTTTGTGTGAATGTTTGTGTGCAGGCCAAGTTATTTTAAGGGTAGCTTGTTATCTATCTCAAACATATAATTAAACTCTCATTGAATTTACTTTCTTTGGGAAAAAATGGTTTATTAGAAAAATTTGAAAAGGGTATTAGAACCATTAGCAAGAGTACTTCAATAACACCTTGTAATAATTAATCTTTTAAAATATTTTTTTATAATACATTTTTTTTAAAAAGATTTTTTTTTTGTAATACAATTTTTTTTTCTCCAAGCATGGGTTTGCCCTTTCTGTTCTTTTTTTTTTTACCTCTCCCTTCATCAAGAACCTTTACTAATGCTATGCATAAAGCTTGGAGCACCAGGGCCTTTCTCAGCATAGCCTCAGTTGATAATGAACCAGTCTTCTACAACAACCTGACACAAACTCTAGCTGGTTTATTGATCTCCTGAGATCAATATTGATTACCTGCCCATGCTCTTTTTTTTTTTAGTTTTAACACTTGGTTTTATTAAAAAGAAAAAAAAAATATTGTAAAGCTTGTTCGTGCTATCTTTAGTGATAATTTAAAAAAAAAATTAATCATTTACTGTTACAACACACTAAGTTTTTTTTAAAATAATTGAAATTTATTTTTTATACCCCCAGACACAGGTAATGTAGGTTTGTGTTAAGAAAATACTTTAGCCTACATACATTACATGAGTAGTTAAAAACACAATGAGAATAAGAAATATTTTTTTTGTCAATTGTCTTTTGTCTTGATGAATACAGGGTATGTGTTGTTAGTCCTGGGCTTGCATTGGGCGGCTGATAGCTGCTTGAGAGACCAGTGTACACACTACATTGTTATAAAAAAGATATCAATAAAAACTGTTTGATAAAAATAATAACAATTAGTTTTAAAAACAGCATGCTTGAAGAAATTTGTGTGTGTATAAAAGGGGTTCTGAGGTAATAGTGAAACATGGTTTTAATGCAGGCTGAAGATTACGCAATAATTGGGATATAAGGGTATACATTCTGTCTTAGCCTTAATGCTGGAATTGTGATAGAGGTCAAATTTTGCCGAGTGGCCTGCCATAGTAGACACCAATAGGAATAGTGCAGTAGCTAAACGATTTATGGGTCAAATTATACTGACTGGCATGCCATACTCAACACCAATAAGAATAGTGTAGTAAATAGAAGATTAATGGGTCAATTGAAGATTTACTGGTCAGAAGTGTTGATTATCCTGGCATACTAATTACCTGGCCGATTGGAATAGTGCAGTAGCTAAAATATTTACGCTGACTGGCCTGCCATACTAAGCAATAATAAACATCGTGCATTAGCAAGATGTCTTAAGGATCATATATAGTACTTTAGTCATACTCTACTCTTATATAAAGCTTTAACTGAATTTAGTTCTTTTGATGGCCAACATAAAAATTTCAAAACTTATTGATTTCCTATTGTTTTTTTTAAATTTTAATATATATTTTGTTCTATAGACTTGTTTCTTCAGCTTTCTGCCTGTAGATATTACAATCATAACATTTTCATAGTTTGATCAACTGTAAAAATTTAATTTCATCTTCTTCTTCTTCTTCGTTCTTAATTTTTAGTGTTGGGAGGGATCGAGCTTTATCTGCCAGAGGGTTTGAACTCGAGACTTTTTTCGAATTTATCAAGTATGAGCTTTTGCCGACTCGAGCAACTGGTTATGCGCCATTGAGGCCATTGACTCCAATTTCAGCCTGCTTTTCTTTTTGGATTTGCTTAGATAGCCTTTGTCCAACCAAGAACAAACTACAAGGCAGCAGTTGTTTGATTTTGGAGATTTCATAACATTGGACATTTTTTTGTTTACAGGTGACAATGTAATGCACAACCAAAGACTTGGCCTGCCAGTGGGTCATATACCTGGCCAGAACTTGGTCTTAGGCTCCCAGTCAGATCCAATGGCTACCTGGCTCCTGGGCTCCGCACCCCTCTACCTGCAGCATCAACCGCACCTGCAGCAGCATTACCTGTCGCAGGCGCCTGTCATGCTAGCCACAGGTTCCATACCTTCTAGCACTATGGCTGTAAGTTGAGGTTATTATGTGGCTAGTGGAAAGCAATTGCTGTTAAATGCATTGTGGGTGGTGGCATGGTTAATCATTAAGCCTGGCTTTAATAAAGTTCAGACTAAAATCTGCAAAAGTAAGAGCAAATGGGATGGAGTGGCCTAGACATAGAGAGCTGGACTGCTAACCCGTAAATATTGAGTTCGGATCCAGATTCAAGTCAGTAGACCGTCCCTGAGTCCCTGAGTCCACACAACTCTGATGGGTACCTAACTCACGTTATGATAATGACCACTGATTGACCACTGACCACATTATCCCTTCATATGCCAAGGTCACAGAAAGAAGTGAACAGCCTCGCCGACTGTCAGGTTTGAAAGGGAACTTTATTAAGAGCATATTATGTTAAGTTACCCTTTTGCATCTGTCAGTCCATTGGGCATATGAAGTAGAGTACACCTGTTTCTTTGACATTGACATATGAAGAGATAGTATGGTCAGCACTATGCCCAGCCGCCTTTGCTTTACATAATGTGAGTCAGGTGCCTATTAGAGCTGGGTGGAATCTGGTGTCCTACAGACTCAAGCTTGGGATCAGAACTCAAGACTTTTGGATTGGTAGTTATACGCTCTACCATCCGGGCATGCCATTCTAACAGCATGTGGGTTAAGTAATGTGAGGCTGCTAACCACAGGCATTTCCTTTGAATGCTGTATTCACATATACATGAACTCTCCCACACCTACACCTTGAGATCTTAAATCACAGTAAATTTTTTTTACATAGTCTTGTTTATCTATGCAGCTAGAAAAACCAGTTGATTGAACTCTTGTCTTTAAAAAAATTTGAGGCCCCAGGTTCCCAACTTATTGATTGTGTACCCTAAGGGGTCAAGGATGTAGCAGCAGTTTGTCAATGAGGTTGCCAACTTGTACAGTAAACCTAAAAAAATATTCTCTATAATGCAGTTATATGGTGTTAACTATGCCTTTTTCAATTGGTTTCGCTGGTCATTTGAGTTTTATGAAAAGGGGAGATCACTATCTAAAAAAAGGTTGGGATACCTGTGCTATTGCCATTATTTAATTCTGTTCAGTGAATAAAAAAAGTTAACAACTTTACATACACATGCAGGTCAGTACAAGCAAGACAGTGACAAGTGCATCCCTTCCAAAGAAAAATGGCGCCAGACCCACGTCTCCTGTTATGATCAGCAGATCCTCCCAAACAGAATTCACGTCTGGTGTCTCAGAGTCGTCACTCAAAGACAAACCCCACCCCTTGTATGACGCCAGCAAGGCAGGGGTCAATGCTGACGGCACACACAGGGGGATGATAGGTTAGGTGGTTTTTTTGTCTCTTGAAATCAGACATTTGAAACTGACTGGTGGTTTTTTAGTTACTTGAAATTAGACTGGTGAAACTGACAGGTGGTTTTTTGGTTACTTGAAATTAGACAGGTGAAACTGACAGGTGGTTTTTTGGTTACTTGAAATTAGACAGGTGAAACTGACAGGTGGTTTTTTGGTTACTTGAAATTAGACAGGTGAAACTGACAGGTGGTTTTTTGGTTACTTAAAATTAGACAGGTGAAACTGACAGGTGGTTTTTTAGTTACTTGAAATTAGACAGGTGAAACTGACAGGTGGTTTTTTGGTTACTTGAAATTAGACTGTTAAAACTGACAGGTGGTTTTTTGGTTAGTTGAAATTAGACTGTTAAAACTGACAGGTGGTTTTTTGGTTAGTTGAAATTAGACTGTTAAAACTGACAGGTGGTTTTTTGGTTAGTTGAAATTAGACTGTTAAAACTGACAGGTGGTTTTTTGGTTAGTTGAAATTAGACTGTTAAAACTGACAGGTGGTTTTTTGGTTAGTTGAAATTAGACTGTTAAAACTGACAGGTGGTTTTTTGGTTAGTTGAAATTAGACTGTTAAAACTGACAGGTGGTTTTTTGGTTAGTTGAAATTAGACTGTTAAAACTGACAGGTGGTTTTTTGGTTAGTTGAAATTAGACTGTTAAAACTGACAGGTGGTTTTTTGGTTAGTTGAAATTAGACTGTTAAAACTGACAGGTGGTTTTTTGGTTACTTGATATGTAAGTAAAATATGTGAGGTGGTTTTTTTGGTTAGTTGAACTCAGACTGGTGAAACGGACTGGCTGTGTTTTTGTTTGTTGAAATATTGTTGATAAAATACGTTAGGTGTTTTTTTTTAATTGGTAAAAATATTACAGGTAAATTAGATGCTTTGTTCAATGACATATTATTTTAAATTAAGTCTGCATTTTTAGGAATTTCAAAATACAATACTTGTTTCTATCAAAGTCTAGACATTGTTGATATTAAAATCTAGTCTCTATTTAAATTACACCCAATTTACTTGTTTCTATTAAATACTACTCAGTGTTTATAGCGCTCGCATTGTGCTTTGTTTGTGTATAATATTCTATATTAAAATACTCCCAATGTCCCTGTTTCTATTAAAATCTAGTCTGTATTGGAATCCTAATGCGCAGTGCTTATTTCTATTAAAATCTAGTAGTGTTTATAGTACTCCCAATGTGCAAAGATTTTTTATTTCAAATTCCAGTCTGTAGCTATTGTAATTGAAATCAACAAATGTTTTTTTTTTTTTGTTTGTAGGGGACCAGGACTCTGACAGTGGCTACAGCAGTCCACTCCACCAATCAAATTACGTGAACCTTGGCATTCAGGTCCACCCTGAAAACTTGCTCACCACAGGGGCCCCACCAGAGGAGAGTGGTCCCAGCAAACACAGTGGGAAGAGATCTGATCCCCAGCAGAGGGAAAACCAGGTTAAAAAATCTGGCACAGACAGCGGTTCTAAAGAGAGGTCAGGGAAGTTAAAGTTCAAGTCCGGGGAGAAGATCCGGGTTGAAATCTCTGGGTCTGAGAGTAGGAAGAAGAAGAGTCTTAGAGACGGTGTCAGGTCGCCGAGGCTTCTGGGAGCGAATACAAAACTGTTGTCGAGGTCGTCGTCGTCCGTCTCGTCGTCCGGCACCAGGCAAGATGACGACGATGAAAAAATTGATCTGCATTCTTGGACAGATTTTCCTCCCATGTTGTCTAGGGGCCCTTCTACTTCCTCCTCTTCCGGTTTTAAATCTACACCCCCTCTTAACTTAGACGAGCGGGTTCCTTTAACTATCGAGCGCTCTGCGCATGAACCCCCGTGGTCAATCAAATTCAGCATGGAGGAAACAAGATCGGGCAGGAGCAGGTCATCTAGTGGCGAGAAGGAACAAAATTTGTTATCAGCGTCTTCGTCGGACCAGCAAGGAACTTCAGAGCAGTCGGCCGCCTGGGGGAACATTGGGCGGAACTTTCGGCCAGGTTTAGACCAGGAGTTGTCCGTCCTAATGTCCGGCTCCGACGCCATGCCAGTCTTCAGCCCCACAGCCAAGGCGAGTTCTGCTTCCCCCAATGTGAACTACAACTCCTCTGTTGTAAGTAAAACTGGTCATGGTGTAAATAAAGCCGGTAAACTTGACCGCAAGAAAGGGTCCGGTGGTCAACAGAGTGTTGATATCCCTGGTATTGGCCTCAGGGAACAAACTGTCTTAGCCGTCAGCACCAAATCCTCAACCTCCTCCATGTCGTCGTCCGTCGTGTCGTCCGTCACCACCTCCGTCACCATGACAACAAACTCAGCCACGCCCACGCTCACCTCCAGCCACGCCAAAGCTGGGCGCTCGTCTTTTAAAGGTCGCGACCCCGCTGCGGGTAACAAAACAAAGGGTAAGGAGACCTCGTCTCATGAACTAAACAGGTGTGGGGGCACGGACAGCGGGTCAGCGCAGTTTACCAGTGACCCGGCAGGTAAATATAGCACAGGTGGGCTTGTCTGCTGCAGTCACATGGTTGCAAGTGCAAACACAGGAGCTAAATTCACAGGTAAATATCTACCTTCTTTATCAAGTTTTTTTGGTTTTAGATCCAATAAGGCTGGGTTAGGTGGCAGATGTGTCTATTTGAATGAACATATCCGTTTAATATACATAAAAACTTGGTACTTAGAAAAATTTAGTGGAGGATTTGGAACCCATACATAGAAAAAGAGTAATTGGGAGGAGGGAAGGAGAAACTTATAACATATTTTTATGTCATTCTACTTTTTAAACCGCCAGGGCTAAACTTATAAGTTCCCATTACAGTATATGTTCTTAGATTTAGTTAATTTAAACATTAACTGTTTAATTAACAAAGGTTTAAGATGTTGTATCTCATGTACACACTTTTCAACCAAAACAATTTTAAACCTGTTTGATTAGTCTAAATAAAAGCTTGTTCATTTTATCTTTTAGCTATGAGAAGACATTGCATTTGACTGAGTGGTAATACTTGTATGTTAATCATTTATCAAAAGCTTATTAAAAACTTTTATTCCAGTGGCGCCAACAGTTCCGACACACCTGACAGTAAACCTCAACATGCCACCACCACCGCCATCTTCTATCCTCCACGGACCTTCTCTACAGTCCTATGCAAACATCACACAGGGGGCAGCACTCAAAGGTGTACCGCCCCCAGGAGTTTTCCCCCCTGGAGTGAATTTCCTAGCACAAAGGGGGATGACTCCAGCTCAGACTTACAACACTCCGCCTTTTACCACGCCTCCATACGCCATGCTCCCCAACCCGCCTTATCCTTACTTCACAGGGGCAATAACCAGTCAGCCTCCCCCTGTCTCGTACGGAGTTGTCTCACAGTTCCCAGTGGATCAAGTCCCACACCCTTGTTTTCAGTCTAAAAACAGCACAAGTATTAACTACAGCATGGCAGCTAAAAAACCTCCAAGCAGTTACATCCCTTCCAGGCAGCCTGTCCCCACAGGCGCATCTATAAATAGACAATCAGACAATCACGTAACCAAACCAGCCGTCCAGAAAAACAAAGACCAGCCGGACGAGACTCAGGGTAACCCTGAAGATGTCGACCCTGAGAAGAAGAAGAAAACTCGGAGGAGGAGGAGAAGGAATCGGTCAAAGAAAGGTGATGACGAGGGTGAGGCGGGGGGTGGCCCGTCGTCGGAGCAGTCTGCGCTCAACTCGAGCGTGTCGGAGACAACGCTGCATTTTGAGGATGTTGACGAGTTCCCCGACCTGCTTCCTGCGTCGACCCGAGCTTTTGGTGAAGATGGGGTCGTTGGAGGTGAGAGGTCAACCCTTTCAGGTACTTCGGTGACCTACAGTGACATCATTAAGTCAGTAAGTCATTGTTTATTTTTTTTAGAATGACTTCATTTTCTTGTAGATTCTGAACATTTAGTTAATTGTTATTTGTAGTTTATACACATTTATTTTAACAGTTATTTGTAGTTTATTCAGATTTACTAAACAGTTATTTGCAGTTTATACACGTTGGTAATACAGATTTATTAAAAGTTTACTTCACTATGTTAGACTATAACTTTTGGGACGCATAAAAAGTTTCTGCAAGATTGTTACTTTTTAATACTAGTTAAAATTACTGACACAAAGAGCGTCGGCGTGGTCGAGTTGGTAAAGCTAATGGTTGCTAAACTGAAAAGTCTCGAGTTCGAACCCTGGGGCAGATGAGGCTCGTTAGCTGGGGACAGCCACTCTTCTAGGAGAGACAACTCCAAAATTAAACAACTGCTGCCTTGTAGTTTGTTCTTGGTTGGACAAAGGCTATGGAAGCAAATCCAAAAAAAAAGCAGGCTGAAATCGGAGTCAATGGCCTCAATGGCGCATAACCAGTTGACACGTAACGCTTAATTGTGTTGGAGGCGTGGTCGAGTTGGCAAAAAGCTCATGGTTGATAAATTCAAACAAAAAGTCTCGAGTTCAAACCCACTGGCAGATAAATCTCGATCCCCTTCAACACTAATAATTAAGAACGAAGAAGAAGAAGACTGACACAAAAAACTTAATTATGCCCTCCACCCCCACCCCCCTATACAGCTTTACATAGTTTACCATTATAGCAGCAAGATAAATATCTATCCTATCCTCTGGTTTAATATAGCCTTATTTATAGTGTTAATTAAATTTTGATTCTCTATCTTGATAAGTATACCAAAAGTTATACACGTTTTTTTAATGTCCGATTATAATAAAAATGCATTCTTTTCCTGTAGACATTTTCTAAAGCTGGCAGTCAGAGTAGAACCCAGTCTTTGACAGGCTCATGTGTGTCTGGGGATGAGGATGATGCCAGTTGTCACACAGGTGAGTTAGGTGTGTGTGTGGGAGGGGGGGGGGCTATGACAGGCTCATGTGTGTCTGGGGATGAGGATGATGCCAGTTGTCACACAGGTGAGTTAGTTGTGTGTGTGGGGGGGGGGGGTGGGGCTATGACAGGCTCATGTGTGTCTGGGGATGAGGATGATGCCAGTTGTCACACAGGTGAGTTAGTTGTGTGTGTGGGGGGGGGGGGTGGGGCTATGACAGGCTCATGTGTGTCTGGGGATGAGGATGATGCCAGTTGTCACACAGGTGAGTTAGGTGTGTGTGGGGGGGGGGGGGGCTATGACAGGCTCATGTGTGTCTGGGGATGAGGATGATGCCAGTTGTCACACAGGTGAGTTAGTTGTGTGTGTGGGGGGGGGGGGTGGGGCTATGACAGGCTCATGTGTGTCTGGGGATGAGGATGATGCCAGTTGTCACACAGGTGAGTTAGTTGTGTGTGTGTGGGAGGGGGGGGGGCTATGACAGGCTCATGTGTGTCTGGGGATGAGGATGATGCCAGTTGTCACACAGGTGAGTTAGTTGTGTGTGTGGGGGGGGGGGGGGTGGGGCTATGACAGGCTCATGTGTGTCTGGGGATGAGGATGATGCCAGTTGTCACACAGGTGAGTTAGGTGTGTGTGTGGGAGGGGGGGGGGGCTATGACAGGCTCATGTGTGTCTGGGGATGAGGATGATGCCAGTTGTCACACAGGTGAGTTAGTTGTGTGTGTGGGGGGGGGGGGTGGGGCTATGACAGGCTCATGTGTGTCTGGGGATGAGGATGATGCCAGTTGTCACACAGGTGAGTTAGTTGTGTGTGTGGGGGGGGGGGGTGGGGCTATGACAGGCTCATGTGTGTCTGGGGATGAGGATGATGCCAGTTGTCACACAGGTGAGTTAGGTGTGTGTGGGGGGGGGGGGGGGGCTAAGACAGGTTCATGTGTGTCTGGGGATGAGGATGATGCCAGTTGTCACACAGGTGAGTTAGTTGTGTGTGTGGGGGGGGGGGGGTGGGGCTATGACAGGCTCATGTGTGTCTGGGGATGAGGATGATGCCAGTTGTCACACAGGTGAGTTAGGTGTGTGTGTGGGGGGGGGGGGGGCTATGACAGGTTCATGTGTGTCTGGGGATGAGGATGATGCCAGTTGTCACACAGGTGAGTTAGGTGTGTGTGGGGGGGGGGGCTATGACAGGCTCATGTGTGTCTGGGGATGAGGATGATGCCAGTTGTCACACAGGTGAGTGGGGGGGGGGCCCTCTCACATGAGGGTGAAAATCAGTATGTAGATGTAGCTATGGTGGGGGGGGGTACACATGTCCCCGGGGCTGAATCTAGGGGTGCCAAAATAAACTCATTTTAGCTGCTATTTTGAATTATAACTATAAAAAATATATGGGGGGTGCTAAATTGAAGGTTTGTCCTGGGGCGCCGGGAGGGGTTGCTACGCCTCTGGGGAGGGGGGGTCACCATATCTTCTAGGATAAATCTCTCAAAAAACCTGATGCCTTGAAGATGCTTTTCATTGAACTGAGGCTATGGAAGCACATATGTAAATCAAAGCTGAAGTCAACAGTATCAGGCTGTAATGTTGCATTTGTCATGCAATACTTTATTATGTTTAAAAAAATAAAGAACAATTTTGGACTTTTAGTTGTATCCCTCTCTCATGTTACAAAGATTACGGCAATTAAATAAATATATTATGGGATAGCATGGTCGAACAGTAGAGTGCTAGGCTGCTAATCCAAAAGTCTAGAGCTCAGATCCCGGGTGAGAGTCTGTAGGACATCCCTGAGTCCAATGTTCCCCCTAAGCTGCCGCGCAGTGATTTTGTAAAATACTTATATCCTTGTATAAGACTTTTAGAACACCGCGCACACAAAATACACGTTGCACACTAACTTTTTTCCCTTAGAGGGAACATTGCCTGAGTCCACCCAGTCGTGATAGGTACCTGACCTATATAATGGAAAGTTAAGACGGCTGGGCATAGTGCTGATCACTATTCCTTCATTTTAAATACATAGGTCACAGACACAGTTGAACTCTACTTCATTTGACCTATGAACTTTCAGGTTCAATAGGGTAACAACTATATTTTTTCTTTATGAATCCAAATAATATGTTTCAGGTACAACCAACGAATCAAAAAAAGCACGGAAGAGGAGAAAGAGAAGGGAACAAGCCAATAAGGCAGCAGAGGCGGAGTTAGCTGAAATCTCATTGGAGCAGCAGTGGCTGAAGGAGGTGGGGCTTAAAAAATCAGCCAATCACACGCTGAGTGGCAAACCCATCCCTGGTGTCATCACCAACACTGCTGTGGTCAGCGAGGCCAAGAAGCAAGGTAAAGGTGCAGGAGGGAAGAAATCTCAGCAGCCGATGGCGCTGGACATAGCTGCCATGATTGATGCCATACAGGTAGGTTTATTTGTATTTATCTTTTTTCTTGTTCTAAAATAAAAATTGAAGACCTTATTGCTTGCTATTAGTAATTAAAGTCACAAAATAAACATTTTGAGATTATGAAAGTTCTCAAATTCAAATTGGTTTTATAACAATTTATTTTGAATATTTTAATTAATTTTTTATGGTTGTTTAAAAGAGGGACTTTGACATTAATATTTGCATTAGATGAATCAAAAGCTATAGGAATAAAGGCCATTGCTTACTTCAATTTCCACAAAAATTTGACTTTGGTGCTTTTAGCCCTAGGCTCTTCAATGTATTTATTTTTTGCTCAAAAGAATTCTAATGTTTCATATACGGAATTTCTAAAAAATAATAAAAAATCGTCTTTTGACGTCAAAACAATTTTTTTATCTAGAATAGCTTGATTAAATTTTAGGGAATTAATTATAAAAAAAAACAACTAGTTAAATTAAAAATAATAACCAGAAACATGTAGGGTGTGTAGCCATTGCCTGATGATCTAAGTTATTCATTAAAACATTTCATTTAAAACAATTCATTACATTTAGAAAAAACCTGCAACAACTGCTACTGGGTCACTGACAAACAAACACGTCACACCATCTGGCAACATAAACAAGGGAGGGAAGAAGGAAAGGACTGGCAGTGTTGGTTTACCTGGCAACATCCTGGACTCCTCAGCCCCTGTACAAAAAAGGGGCAAGGAAAGGGAGAATGGGAAGGCCAAGAAGCCCAGTCCTTTGAAGAAGGTTATCCTGAAGGAGAGGGAACAGAAGAAGAGGCTGAGACTGCTGGATGAGGACCCTGATTCTGCTACAGGGCTTGATTCAGTTGGGTGAGTGCTCAGGTTACTTTAAGATTCGAGTCAGACGGGAGCCTGATATTACTCCCACGTCAATTCTCCACCTTGGAGGGGGGAGAGGGGTAAAGTCATAAAAGTCTTAGACATGAGTCAGACTGGTTCTGTTCAGATTTCTTAAGATTCGAATCAGTCAGGTGAGGGGTCAGATATTAACTTTTTTTTTTAGATTTAATTCAGGTCAGGTATGTGGTCAAATTTTTTTTCAAGAGTCATGTGAGTGGTCGGATTTAGTCAGGCGGGTATTTAATTTCTATTTCTGTATAGACTGGATTTGATTAAGTGACTTAGTTGACATGCTAATTTTACTTAGAAGGATTTAATGATATAGTTATTGAATTTGCGTTTTTAATACAGCTTTGTGATGGCCAATATTTTAATTACAAATAGTTTCAAATAAAAATAAATTTAAGCTTCCACAAAATAAACACCTGTAAGTTAAAAACTGATGATGTATATAAAAAACAAAAACAAACAAACAAAACTCATTTTTTGAGATGTAACTAATTTTTGTCAATGTAATTCCCCAGTGGTGTACCTGGTGTTGGCATTGTTGGAGGAGAAAGTGAGCTAAGCCAGGATGGTGAGTACAGTTTAGTTTAATACGCAACAGTTGTCATTTTTTTTTCAAAGATACTTTACCTTTGTATAGACTGTTTAAATCTGTGGGTTTTTTTTAATAAGTACACCAGCACAATTAACCAGCTCACTTAAATTGTGCTTATTTTTTCCCCAGCTGTCTAAAGCTTGGAATTTTATGTTTCGCCAATAATCTTCCACATAACACAAATTAAATGATAGTGTTGGCAAGATACAATGTTTCTAGTTTGTATATGCTCTTCAATCATTTAGACAAAAAAATAAAATGTATATACAATTTTACCTTTTTTTTTTTTATTTTTTTAGCTCTGAGTTCAAAATCTGAGGGTACAGACGGAGGGGATGGAAGCGGAGCAGCTGAATTATCAGCAGATTTATCTCCCATCAGCCAGACATCCCCTATTTCAATGTCGCCAGCCTCCCCTGGAAACTCCGGGGTGAACTCCCCCATCACTGGGTCTATTGGTAGGGATCCTGTTGTCATGAAGATACACAGCCGCAGGTTTAGAGAGTAAGTATTGGTTTTATAGTGTTGGTGTTATTTAAAGAGACTTTTTCGTTATGTAATGTGGCTCTGGTGCTTTTATTCCACTATAAGTGATAAAGAGTGACAGGACTAAGCATCTCAGGACAAATGATCTCTGACAATTTCAATAACTGTAAATATTTTGCAGTGAGATATTTAGTCCATGATATTTTTTTTTCCTGATGTATTTTGTTCTGAGATTTTTTTGTTGTTGGTGAGATCAATTTTGTTCTATAGACCTTTTGACCTGAGATTATATGTCCAGATATCATTTGCCAAAGAATTGTGATAAAGACTACAAAAATGACAGTGTTCTAAATATTTTAGGTATTTTTACAAATATGTTGTGCAATTCCTATGGCCTGTGTTATGTTTGCTTTACAAGGCACCTCATAAAATAAAAAATGTACACATTCTTTTGTGAAAGAAATGTAGACAGATTAGAGAACTCGAACACAACTCTAGGTGTTTTTTAGATTTATTTCCCCTTATATTTTTAATGGCTTATCCAAATGTACAAACCATTTTCCAGGTACTGCACTCAGATTCTGGACAAGGATATTGACCAGTGCTGTACGTCATTGCTGCAGGACTTGGTCAAGTTTCAAGACAGGATGTATCACAAAGACCCGGTCAAGGTGAAAACATACTTGACATGATATGGATAAAATACGCTTTTAGTGATACAAACACTTTTTCTTCAAGTGATCAAACACAAATATTTTTTTGAAAAGCTTCAACAAAGTTTTTTTTTCACTAGTGATTTAACAAAAATATTTTTAAAAATAAGCATAAAACAGTTTTAGAAAAAAAAAACAATTTATAGGAGTTAATAATTATACTGGTCAATTATATCAAAACCTTGTTGTGCTACCCTAACCCTATCCATTACCATTATCATGACCCTCATCCTAACCCTGACTATAAATGTGATACAAGCAGGAAAAATCCTTTCTGCATCCAGATCCAAAAGTACAAATCCGCATTTTAAGAACCTCTTAGTATTTCTTTATTAATTCATTGTGAAATCATTCCCTACATAAATAAAAATGGCACAATAATATTCTAATGTGTTTAAATTATTTTTATTCCCCACAGGCTAAAACAAAGAGAAGAGTTGTTCTGGGACTAAGGGAGGTAACCAAACACCTGAAGCTGAAGAAAATCAAATGTGTGGTCATCTCACCAAATTTGGAGAAAATCCAGTCAAAAGGTAGTAAAACACTATTTTAAATAAGCTCAAAGTATATCTGTTAACATTTTGAAGCATTTTAAAATATTATATATAATACAGCTTATCAAGTTATGACTATTAGTCTGTTGGGATTTCTGATTGGCATGTAATGTACTTGTATTAACGTGCCTAATGTATTCAAAGCTTATATTGCAATAAAATACTTCCCCTCCCTCCCATCCCACTGATGCTTGCTTATATATTAATATTGATCTGAAAGTTAATCATAGTTGCTTTTACTTAATATTAACTCCTTAAGTTGGAAAAAAATAACTACACTTTCCACCAAAAATATCTTCCCTATGATGTTTCTTTCTCTTTTAAAAAATATAACTTTTTTCCTTACTTACCTGAATTTCTTTCAATATCAGTAAAATTATCAATTATCCATATTTTTGTGTTCTAAATTTTGTTTTAATTAAATATAGAAATGACTTAGCTTTAATAAAATGTAGAACTAAATTTTGTTTCTTTAATTCAACCTCCCAGGGGGCCTGGATGAAGCACTGAACAATATCTTGAACATGTGCCAAGACCAGTCTGTTCCTTTTGTTTTTGCTTTGGGGAGGCGGGCCCTGGGTCGAGCTTGTGCCAAGTTGGTGCCGGTCAGTGTGGTTGGGATCTTCAACTACGAGGGCTGTGAGGTGAGTTTGTTGCATTGTGGGGCAGTGTAGTTTTGGCCTTTAACTATAAGGGGCAGATTGTTGCATTGTGGGGCACTGTAGTTTTGGCCTTTAACTATAGGGGCAGATTGTTGCATTGTGGAGCAGTGTAGTTTTGGCCTTTAACTATAAGGGGCAGATTGTTGCATTGTGGGGCACTGTAGTTTTGGCCTTTAACTATAGGGGCAGATTGTTGCATTGTGGAGCAGTGTAGTTTTGGCCTTTAACTATAAGGGGCAGATTGTTGCATTGTGGGGCACTGTAGTTTTGGCCTTTAACTATAGGGGCAGATTGTTGCATTGTGGAGCAGTGTAGTTTTGGCCTTTAACTATAAGGGGCAGATTGTTGCATTGTGGGGCACTGTAGTTTTGGCCTTTAACTATAGGGGCAGATTGTTGCATTGTGGAGCAGTGTAGTTTTGGCCTTTAACTATAAGGGGCAGATTGTTGCACTGTGGGGCAGTGTAGTTTTGGCCTTTAACTATAAGGGGCAGATTGTTGCATTGTGGGGCACTGTAGTTTTGGCCTTTAACTATAGGGGCAGATTGTTGCATTGTGGAGCAGTGTAGTTTTGGCCTTTTACCATAGGGGCAGATTGTTGCATTGTGGGGCAGTGTAGTTTTGGCCTTTTACCATAGGGGCAGATTGTTGCATTGTGGGGCAGTGTAGTTTTGGCCTGTAACTATTGAGGGCAGATTGTTATGCTCTAAACTTGTTACATTGTGGGACAGTGTAGTTTTGGCCTTTAACTATAGGGGGCAGATTGTTATCTCTAAACTGGCTACCTGTGTTGATAGGTGACAGATTGCATGGCTACTAACCTGATAGAATACAGGTAAACTCTACTTCACCTGTCCAATTACTGTCTGTTCTGTTAGGGTTTCTTTACTTTTACTGTTTACCTTTACTGCCAATAGTAAAATACTGGTGTTACTAAAGTGTGGAGTGGTAGGTTCGGATCCTGTGTGGATAAAAATATTCAGCTTTTACAAAAACTATTATGTACTAGGTCTATCTTGGATGATGAAATAACACTTTATGTCAATATTACCATTCATGTTAGAAAATCCGACTTGAATAAATTTTTTTTTGTCTTGAATTCCCCAGCAAAGGTATAACTGTCTCTTGTTAAAAAAATCGCACATGAATTAATTTTGTTTAAATTCCCCTGCAAAAGTACAACAGCCTTATGTTAAAAAATCCCATATTAACAAATTTTGTTTAAAATTCCCCAGCAAATTGTCTTGAATTCCCCAGCCAAAGTACATCAGCCTCATATTAGAAAATCCTATTTTAAGAAATTTTGTCTTAAATTCCCCAGCCAAAGTACAACAGCCTCATATTAGAAAATCCCATATTAACAAATTTTGTCTTAAATTCCCCAGCCAAAGTACAACATCCTTATGTTAGAAAATCCCTTATTAACAAATTTTGTCTTGAATTCCCCAGCCAAAGTACAACATCCTTATGTTAGAAAATCCCATATTAACAAATTTTGTCTTTAAATTCTCCAGCCAAAGTACATCAGCCTCATATTAGAAAATCCCATATTAACAAATTTTGTCTTTAAATTCTCCAGCCAAAGGACATCAGCCTCATATTAGAAAATCCTATTTTAACAAATTTTGCCTTAAATTCACCAGCCAAAGTACATCAGCCTCATATTAGAAAATCCTGTTTTAATAATTTTTGTTTTAAATTCCCCAGCCAAAGTACAACAGCCTCATATTAAAAAATCCCTTATTAACAAATTTTGTCTTAAATTCCCCAGCCAAAGTACAACAGCCTCATATTAAAAAATCCCATATTAACAAATTTTGTCTTTAAATTCTCCAGCCAAAGTACATCAGCCTCATATTAGAAAATCCCATATTAACAAATTTTGTCTTTAAATTCTCCAGCCAAAGTACATCAGCCTCATATTAGAAAATCCCATATTAACAAATTTTGTCTTTAAATTCTCCAGCCAAAGTACAACAGCCTGATATCCCTGACAGCCGCCGCCAGAGAGGCCTACAACGAGATGGTCTTGGCTGTGGAGAAGGAAGTGGCCGAGTACCCCTCCATTGCCTCACAGACTTCCAGCATTGGGGGGATCCCCGGCCTGTACGCGGCCCACATGGGCCACTCACGCACCCCATCTGGGTGTAGCGCCATCTCCTTCACTAGCTCTATCCTGTCTGAGCCTATATCTGAGAACTTCCCTCACGCGGAGCCGGAGGTGGACAGTAAGGTAAGTCACTGGCAAAAGTCAGCTTTACAAGTCCTTTTTGAGAGTTTGAAGTCTTGTTCCTCATTGGCAAAAGTCAGCTTTACCACTCATCTTTCAAAGTTTAAAATCTGTTCCTCATTGGCAAAAGTCAGATTTACAAAAAGGGTTTGAAGTCTGTTCCTCATTGGCAAAAGTCAGCTTTATCACTCATCTTTCAAAGTTTAAAATCTGTTCCTCATTGGCAAAAGTCAGGTTTACAAGTCATCATTCAAAGTTTCTAATTTCTGTTCCTCAATAGAAAAAAAATTTGCTTTACTGATCTTCTTACACTGTCAGCCTTTCTAAGATGGTACTACTGTCATCTTTATACACTGTCATTTTTCAAAATGTATTCTAAGAAGTTTTGTTTTGCAAAAAAACTTAATGTTGCTAAGTCATCTCTACAGTCATCCCCAAACTTATTTTAGCCACTTTTATCTCGAGATATAATTCCAGATTTTTTAAAGTCTTATATTCATGGGTGGTTTAAAGTCTCAGCCTAGTATAGTAAACTTTCTGTACTTTTCATTTGATGCTTTTTTTAGAATTAACTTTTTGTTGTGTTGATAACCTGAGCTTGAAAAATCATTTTTTAATTATCAGCTTTGTATCATCAAATTTCCCCTATCTGCATCCCATTTTTGTCATTATATTATCCTTTCTGTATCATTTTTGTATCATATCTATATAATCTATTTATCATTATCATTATCTATCCTTTTTATTTCATCTTTCTATTCAAATTGTATCATATTTATATATCATCTTTTTTATGATCATCTTTAAAACAACTTTGTATTAGCATTGTGTTCTCTCTGCATTTTTAAAGCATCTTCAGTTCATCTTAGTATTTTCATTGTGTATCTCTTTGTAGCATCTTGAAATCATCTGTACATTATCATCATTGTATTCTCCCTATATCTCTAAAGCATCTTCAATTCATCTTAGTATTATCATTGTATATCTCTTTGTAGCATCTTTAAATCATCTGTACATTATCATCATTGTGTCCACTCCCCAGGGCTATGAGATTGTCCGTGATGCGGCGGGGAACGTTGTCCATCCGTCTGGGGGCACCACCAAGCCAGGTCAAGACTTCGATGATGGAAACGAGGCAGACACAGAGGACTTTGGAGAAAACAGGAGGAAGAAAAAAGGAAACAGGAACACAAACTCTGTCAGGTTTGGTGATATGGTAGGGGCTAGAGTTACAGTTCCTGTCGATAAAGATGGTGGTCAGTCAAGTCGAGGTGGTGGCGGTGGACAAGAGTCGGCTGATGATGGTGTGGGCAAGTTGAGTCGAAACGTCAGCGAGTCCACGCTCATCAACGAGGACAGTTTGATCAGGAAAGGGGACTTAATCTCAGGCCAGTGTAACATCCAGGAGGACTTCGAAGACCAGGAAGACAGTGATGGGGCGGACAACTCCGGTGAGGTGAGGGTGAGGAGAGTTGCGGAACCTGATCAGGGAGCCAGCAAGTGGGCCATGGCTCACATAGACTCCATTCACAGCAACAGCTACAACCTGGGGAATGAGATTCTGTCCCAGCATTCCCTGACCCACGACCCCAGGGTCAGGGGTCAAATGTCACAGCTGTCACCCTCTTCCTTGTCCGCGGTGTGCGGGAGTGAGCTCCGACAGAAGGGGAGTAGAGGGCACGGGGTGGATGAAGAGGATGATGACGATGATGATGCTGTTGATGAGTACAATGATGATGAGCAGCAGGAGGAGGAAGAGGGAGAGGAGGTGGATGAGGAAGAGGAGAAGGCCAAGAGTCACCATCGGATCATCGACAAGGAGCGGATAAAAAATTGGTTGGAGTCTCAGTCCAATATAACAACAGAGGACTAAACAGTTAAAACCTTATGTGTTGTAGTTCACTTGTACATTTAGAGAAACACTAACATGTCATGTTTTAGGATGTGAATTTCAGGGTATGTATTTTTTGAAAGATTTTGTTTAAAAAATTGTAAAATGCAGGTGCAAAATATTTTTTTTTTTACGGAAATATTTTTTATCCTGCTGAAGAAAGAAAATTTTAATAAATGCGAAAAAAAATTTAGAAACTTAAATTTTCAACTTATAAAACCTTGAATTGTGTAGGGAAAATGTGGTTATACATCCCTTAAACAGTATAGAGGAAAATGTCTTAGTCTAGGATATCCCAGTTACACTAATGACTGAACAAGTTAGATATCTCTCATCAACAGTCATTTTTATTTTATCTTAACTTATCAGAGTTGGAACTTTTAAAAAACTTAGGCACAAATAAGAATTTGTTATATAAAAATATTTTTTATGCCAAAAATTGTATACTTTAACAACACCCCAATTTTTAATGAAATAATTGTATTTCTGTCTCACCATTTCCATTTATTTTCCTATAGCCACTTCTTAAGTGACAAATTGACCTACACAGAAACTGTGTAATGCACTGAAGTCTCTCTTATTATCATAGATCAGAAGTTGTCTCTCACTCCGTATTCAAATATCCAAATCAACATTTTTCATAGTGTTACCTATGTCTCCAGAGGATTTTAAAACAATAATTTAATTGTGCCATCACTGGCTATGATTGGTTCTAGGTGCTTTGAGCACAGATGCATTGACTACAGGGGCTTTGACCGTAGGGGCTTTGACCAGAGGAATTTTAACTATAGGTGATCATTTTTATAGTGATAATATTAATAAACTGATATTCAATTTAGATGAATGATGGAATAAATACAATTTTAGGTGCAAATTTTTCCTTTGAGTTTCTATTAATAGAAATTACCCTGTTGTAAAAAAGTAACAAATAATTCAACAAGTAAAATGTTTAACTTGTTGCATCATGAAAGTAAAAGTATAAATGATAAAAAGCCTGCCTATGACATAGTCAAAGTTGTAAAACTTTTATGGTTAACTAATTAACAAATGTGCTACAGCACACAAATATGTCAGTACATCTGTTAATTTCTAAAGCTAACAAATTGTTCTCAAAATGGGTTAAAAAAATTTTTTAAATGAATTTTGTAAAAATTAATTCAAAATATTTGCACCAAGTTTTGATTTTATGGAATGCTGCAACTTTTTACCTGAGTGGTCGAGATGACTGTTATTTATGCATGATGAAAAATCATATTATTAAATCATATGGTACCCTCAAATACAATTATGCAACTTTTTATCCCTTTTTAAGTAGATCTTTACTATGTGTTTAAACCCCCACTCTAGACAAAGCCCCTATGGTCAAAGCACCTGTAGTTATATGTCCACATACCGAAAGATTTTGTTATGGGTGAGGTGGAGTTCCCAAAAAGTTCCATATATGTATATAAATAGAGAGACCATACTTATTTTAAGAGTGTTAAATTTAGGGTTTAATGGCTTAGATTTTTAAAATGAAGAGCCACTTGAGTGGGCAGTGGCCAATAGCTCCAGCTTTTCACACAACAGCTGTCATTTTAGTGGTCATCCTCCCACACCCAACACCTTACCTCCCCCTCCCTTGCCTACGTCACTAATTGCCATCCCTATTACAAACCCATCTTCCACACCCCTGGTATATTGTTATTAACAATACTTTTAAGATGAAGATCTAAGTTCACAGCATCTCTGTATTTTATTATCAAAACCTAATTTACATTTTTTTTCATTTTCACTGAATATTTTTGGCATTATTTTTATCATATTTCTTCACCAGTATTTGTGCCTGCAAATTAATTTAAAACTATTTATTTTTTTAGATGGCTTTATTCATACATGACATTTTAAATAAAAATACCTTCTGTGACTTCCGTATATGCATTATTCACATGTTAGATCACATGGTATCCTACTACATCTTATCACAGTGTTTATATTTGTCAATGTATTTTGTAAACAATTCTAGTTTTTGGGTATTTTGTTTTAAACCCAATGACCTGATATAAGAATTATGAATATGCAATGTAGTAAGATTGTTATTTTTAATGATGAAAGTAGGTTGTTTTATAAGGAAATAAAATAAGTGCTGTTTGTCTTTATATTTTTTTTAACTGTGGAAGATGATCATAAATTAATAGTTTTTTTTTTCTATTTCTCTTGTAAATATTTTTTTAATTTAATGCAGTCAAAGAATTTTTAAAAAAATATATATTTTGCTGTGTTAACTTGCTAAATTTTTCAAATGTATACTTTGTTTTAAGTCACATACCGTATTTTCTAGCATATAGGATAACAATACACCTTTTCAGTAAAATATAGAGTACTGTTATATATGTGTATTCAACATACATTGATGAAACCCAGTGTATAAGATGACGCACAACTTCTACGAAGATTTTCCTTATATGCATTATTATTAATTAATTAATTTGGTATTTTGACCCACATCTCAATATGTTTTTTGTGTGCCTATAAAAGTGACACCTGTTGGTCAACAGAACAGGTGAAGTAGAGCTCACCTGTTTCTGTTACCGCAGCTTATGAAGGGGCAGTGTGGCCAGTACAATGCTCAGATGGTTGAACTGGGGGGGTACCATGCAGAAAACCTGTCCAGTCATCTCGACTTGGATTCAAATTCATTTTTTTTTGTATGCACTGTACCATTTGACCACATTACCCCTGATGTAGCCTTTGTCTACCCCGAGGCTTGTGAAAAATGTCATGGAAAACTTAAATGTTTGTGTATTTTGTGTATTTGTATGTATACGTATGGCCTTCTAGGTAAACAACCATAATACATGCATATAACTGATATACTAGTTCAGTACCATCGAATGCAAAATGAATTGTTGTGAATATTTTTACATGTTGATGAAAATGATACAGTACGTTTATTTACTACTCTATTATAAAAATGTATGTTCATTGTCTCTGTGTGTCAATATGTCTATATGCATATTTGTTTATCACTACATTTTTTACCACCAATGTAGAGCTATTGTTTTTATGCCAGTCGTGCTCATATAATTTAGTGCCGCCATTTTATTTTAATTAGTGAAACCCAGATTTATTTTTTTTCAAATTGGTGTGTGATCTAGTAGTTGTTTCATCAGTGAATTAAGTCACGTAGCAATATTACATTTATTAAAAATTGTTATTTTTGTTATGCTAAACATTGGTTTTGTAAAAAAATTTCTCCCAGTGACTCTAGGAGCATAGACCAAATGACACTCTATTCCGTCAGTGACACGTGCCAGTGGTATAGCTGTCAGTGGAAGTGCTGTCAGTTACACCTATGTCAGTGTTAGTGTCATCACTGTCAGTATGGATGTCAGCACAGGCGCTATCAGTGACACCTGTGTCAGTGTTAGTGTCATCACTGTAATTATGGATATCAGGGGCACTGTCAGTGACACTTATGCCAGTGTTATGTCACTGTCAGTGTTAAAATTGCCAGTGTTTGCAAATAGTATTATAAAAATGGCAAGTTGTTATTTAATAGAAAAAAAAATATGTGCCTCTACAAATAATAAGCTCAGCTGTGATGTACCCTGTTAAGCCTGTAGTCTTATGATAAATGTGCTGAATTCTGCTGATGTATATGTTTGCATACTTTGAATGTAGATCTACATTTATGATTTTGTGGTTTTGTTGAAAAAGATAACATTCTGGCATTAAATTCTGTGTCAAGTTGATTGTTAATACAACAATTGCTTAAAGCTGGGTTTTTTTTGTGTGAATGTCGAGCAATGTTTATGGTTGAATTAATTGTATTAATTGTATTTAATGCTGGTAAATGAAATAGCATTTTTTTTAAAAAGAAGAGAAATTGTATGGTGATTGAAAGTGATGTCCCTTGAAAGGGGAGATTAATCATGTTCCTACTAACCTTGACATTGCCTACCTTAGGTATTCAAATAATTCGACTTTTTTTGTTCCACTGTATTTATTATAAATAAAAATATTCTTTAACATTAAAAAAACATATATTAAAAAAAAATTTACTTGAATTTGCATTATGTTGAAAAAAACATGTTACATTAAAATTGTTTTTGTGAATTTATAATAAAAGTTTTGGGAAAAGGGAATCATTTATTTACTCCTGACACACTTGTATAAATATAAATGTTGAATGTGAGGCTCTTACAAAACTACAAAAATTTTGTAATTTTTGGGACCACAAAAATATATTTTTATAATTTAGTGGACTACAAAAATATTTTTTTTTTAATTACGTGGACTACAAAAATATAATTTTATAATTTTGTGGATCTCAAAAATACAATTTAATTATTTTGTTAACTACAAAAATATAATTTTAAAATTGGTTTGACCACACAATTATAATAGTAGTTTTGTGGACTAAAAATAGAATTGTATAATTATATGGACCAAAAAATGTAATTTAAAAATTCTCTGGACCACACAATTATAATATTTATGCTGACTACAAAAATATAATCATATAATTTTTTGTAGGAGAAGTAAAAAAAAAATTATCTGTTTTTCAAACCATTTTGGTACAGCTGTAAGTACTGAGAACAAACTAGTGGATAGTTTTGTTGTGTCTCCATATGCTGAATGCCTTTTAAAAATGATCTTCTGTATGATCTTTTTCAGTTTGTTGTGCAATGCTTATAAAGGGATCATTTCACTATTGTGTTGATGTATTACATGCTGTTTTTTTTTTTTTAAATTATCAACCATGTAACATTGTGATCAGAATTTTTTTATATAATAAAAATTATGATAAAATGTGTTTTTTTTTTTTTTACATTTTATGTGTACTAAGACGGCGTGGTCTAGCGGTTAAGTGCTAGACTGCTAACCCAGTTCGAATATTGGTCCAACTCAGTAGAACGTCCCTGAGTTAACCCAGCTCTGATGAGTACGTAACTCACGCTAGGAAGGTAAAGGCGGCTGTGCATGGTGCTGACTACACAATACCTTCCTGTTCCAAGGTAACAGAAACAAGTAAACTCTACTTCACTTGCCCAATGCACCGTCAGGTTCGAAAAGGATCTTAACTTACGTGCGGTCTTTGAATTAGCCTTACACATTTTTCTTTAGGCCATATTGCATAGGCAATAATAAGTTGTATATGCCATAAAGAAAAGCTATAACCCCCATAAAGATAATTTTTGTATCTGAAACGTTGAATCGGCCCTAATGAAAAGTTGTTTCGGCCCTAAAGAGGAAAGTTGTATTGACCCTAAAATATATCGGCCCTAATGAAAAGTTGTATTGGCCCTAAAAAGTGTTATATCGGCTATAAAGAAAAGTGCTATAGGCCTATTGGCCAAAAAAAGATCTGTGTCCCAAGTATAGATAGCAACCTTAGTCGGACCTATGAAACAAATACGCAAGCAAGACAACACTACCAGATCTTTTCAACTTTCTTGGATTATTTTACTGTGTGAACTGGATATCATCGTAGTTTTGTTCGTAATCCGAGTCATTTTCCCCGTCTCGAACCAGATGTTCGTTAATCGAGACAATATAAACCATTTATCAGCTTTACCAAATAAGGAATGAAGCTTAAAGTACACGGTTACAAAATACAAAAGATACTTACAGGCAAACACGCACACACGCACATATACACTTATATAAACTTAGGGGGGACCCACAAACACACATAAGCACACATGCACCTACATGTATAAAAAAAACAACTAAGGACACACACACCCACAAACACACACACACACATACCCACAAACTCACACACACACAGTGTGAACTATTCCTAAACCAACCAAATCATAATCTAACACCAGAACACGCGACCTGTTATCTGACCAACCTGAGATAATAGAATTCTTTTATCGTTAAATCAGTTGTACTAGTTCTAACAATAGAAACCTACATCCGGCAACACGGGGACATCTATAAGTAAAAAAGTGTACTTTTCCGTTATGTGGTACCAATTAACTTTTACTTGTCCCTAAGTAAGCCCCTCTAATTTATCTTCATTCTCCCAATAAAATCACTGCATAGTTATGTAAAAGTAAAGTTCAGTATAAGAGTTGAGAGATGCGCCTTCACTATCACTATCAGTAATTACAAAGCAATTTATCGTAGTGTTGTTTAAGAAAAAAAAACCACAGCGTATTATCGGCACGTTAACACACCTCGTATCTTTATCGATAATCTTTAGTATCCACTTCAACCACTGGCGTTAGCCTGTTTAATGTAAAGGGGAGGAGAGGGGTGTCAAAATACTATCTGTATATACAAAGGCGTATGCGATTTCTCTATGACATTAAGAGTTTTGAAATTTAAAGCATTGATAGTGATAAGCAAGCCGTCATCACCAAGCAGATTTAGATTGAGAACGTTTTCATTTTCAGTCATCTCCGACCCTACCAACAAACACTCCACTGGCTACGCCTCTGACACAAACACACCCCTTTATTTACTAATGAAGTTAAACACACATACATGCACACACCGGCTTGGATAACCACTTTGAGTGAATTTAAAATTCCTATGTGTATATTAGACCTACATAGAGAAGGACATTACACGTCTGCGTGATGAGATTCTAAGGATTCTATTATTTGCCTGTGAATAAATTATTTTGTTATAAATATGAAGTAATTTGATACATACAAAGTATATGGCGCTATACTTTTCTGCGTTTTGAGATTCTAAGGATTCTATGTGTATCATTCATCTGTAAAGGATAATTTTGTGATAAATAATCCACTTTTCAAAATACAGGTATGTTTTATCGTGACCCATTCCTTTACCAGGGGCGAGCTATCAACTTTGTCGCCACCCTCCCCCACTTTATTTGGCAGGGTAGGGGTCAGTGTATTTCCAGATAGGCGGGGGGGGGGGCACTTGAGTTTTTCGGGGGGGGGGGGGGGGCAGACTAAAATTTCCGGGGGGGGGGGGGCGACACGATTAAAAGTATATATTTTCTATATAAATTCCATTTCGTTCGAGGGGGTTAAACCCCCCCCCCCGCGAAAAGATGCATGTAAGAAACACTGTAGGGGACGCTTTTTACCAGTCGTTTTCCCGTAACAGTTTCAATTTGATGTAACACAATTGATATAGAAAACAATTAAATTAATCTGTAAAAGGCAACTAGCAATCTAATTTCTTAACATCGACTGTAATCTATCTATCTATATAAATAATTCTCTTCTGGGAGACGCTAGAAAACAAGCTGCAAGCGCGCTCCCTACCACCCCCACCCCTACATGGTCTGGTGAACTGTGGTTCACTCTTTATGTTTACAAACATTACAAACACAGCCGGGTTTAGTGACGACTATTAGGGGCAGATAATTTAGTTTGAAACGATTTTAAACGTAGAGGGGGGGGGGGGGCTAACTAAGTGGAGTTTACTTTAATGGAGGGGGGGGGGGTGAAGGAGGGGGGGGGGTTATCGTCCTTAACGAGCTACTTATAGTGTTTTAAAGAAATATGTTCAGTGGCAGCGTTGGTAGTGTCGAATTCACAAATTATGAATAACTGAAAAGTAGAAAAAACAACTAAATAGCGGCGTATTATATGCCGCGGGTCGGCTCGTATATATAATTCTCTTCTGGGATCAGTTAGAAAACAAGCTGCAAGCGCGCCTTTGCAGTCCCCTCTCTCCCTCTCTATCACTATCACTATCACTACCACCCCCACCCCACCCCCACATGATCTGGTGAGCGGTGTTCACTCTGTTTACATTTTACAATCACAGAGACGGGTTTAGTGACGGCTATTAGGGGCAGATAATTTAGTTTGAAACGATTTTAAACTTAGAGGAGGTAACTAAAAGGAGGCTGCTTTCACGTGGGGGGGGGGGGGGGGGTAGTGTTTTTAAGCAAATATTTTCAATGGCAGCATTGGTACTGTCGAATTCACAAATTATAAATTACTGAAAAGTAGAAAAAAAAAAACAACTAAATAGCGGCGTATGATACGCAGCGGGTCGGCTCGTATTCAATAATGTAGCTAAAATGAGCTTTTTATTTTATTTTTGCTATCCCTTTTGGTGCCCCTAGTGTCATCGCCTGGGATTAGCCGGCCCACTAGCCCTCCCTTAGCTACGCCACTGCCCTAATCCATAACACGAACCGTAGCCTAAACCATAACACGTCATTAAAAACACCGAATTAAGGAGGACAAACGTTAGTCCTACTTATTGTTAATCTGACATGATTAGAACGACTTAAAGGTGAACACTCTTTTAGTTACATTGCAAAGTTTAGGGTTGGTGGGTGGGGGGCTTAGCTGGCACATACTGCGGCCCTAACCCCATTAACGACCTTTAGAAAACGAGGCTTGATTTTATTTATTTAGTTTGCTGATGTTAGGCAGGATTTGACTTGGTCATATATATGTACATCATGGAACGGCGTGGCCTAGCGGTAGAGCGCTAGACTGCTAACTCGAAAGTCTCTAGTTCAAATCCGGTTCAAGTCAATGTAATTTCACTGAGTCCATCCAACTGATGGGTACCTAACGCACTTAAGGTAAGGTAAAGGCGCCTAGGCATAGTGCTGACCACAATATCGCTTTATCTGCCGAGATCATAAACTCTACTTCATCTGCCTAATTGATATGGATTGCTAGATTTAAAGTGGAATGTTTACTTTTACTTTTATATTTACACCACAGAACGTTCTAGTCGCCATGCCATCTAATTGTAGAAGCAATTTTCAATCAACATAAACGGAAAGAAACTCATTGCCTAAATAAAAAATAAAAACTTGAAAAAGAAAACAGGACTAGAAAATGCGATGCTACTTGGTGTGTCTCGTTGTCATGGCGACAGCGGTGTCCAGAGGTTCATCGGTGTTTGATGTCAATTTCTGTAACCAAAGGATGGGAGTAATAGACCCAGACGGCGCTAATGGTGAGCAGATGTATGTGTGTGGTGAGTGGATGTAAGTGTGTGGTCATTTGATGTAAGCGTGTGTGTGGTGAGTTGATGTAAGTGTGTGGTGGGATTATGTAAGTGTATGGTCATTAGATGTAAGCAAGATAGTGCTTTGAGTTAAGGTAAGTGTGTTGTGGGATTATGTAAGAATGTGTAAGCGTATGTAGATTTCTGTAAGCAGAAAATGGGAGCGATAGTACATGACGGTGCTAATTGTTAGTAGATGTCAGTGTGTGGTGGGATTATGTAAGTGTGTGGTGGGTTTATGTAAGAGTGTGTAAGCGTAATTATGTGGTCGTTTAATGTAAGTGTATGATGAGTTTATGAGTGGGGAGTAGATGTAAGTGTGGGGTGGGATTATGTAAGTGTAAGTGCTTGGTCGTTTAATGTAAGCGTTTGTGTGGTGAGTTGATGTAAGTGTGTGGTGGGATTATGTAAGTGTAAGTGTGTGGTCGTTTAATGTAAGCGTTTGTGTGGTGAGTTGATGTAAGTATGTTGTTAGATTATGTAAGCCAATTGATGTAAGAGTGTGTGTGTGGCGTTTAGGTAAGTGTGTGGTGGGATTGTCTAAATGTTTGTAAGCGTAATTGAGCGGTCGTTTGATGTAAGTGTGTGTGTGTGTGTGTGGAGAGTTGATTTAAGAGTGTGGTGGGGTTATGTCAGCGTAAGTGTGTGATCATTTGATATATACGGTAATATGTATGAGTTTATGTATGAGTGTAATGCTTTTATCTGTGGTGAGCGTAGTTAAGTGTGTGGTAATTGATGGAAGTAAGATGGTGAAGTAATTTCATCAGTGTGAATAATTTGTGAATACATTATGTGTCCACTGTTTCAGAACCCCCTCCAGTTTTTTTCGACAACTTTTATGTATTCGTAGAACAGAAGTTTATAGATAAAAAGAAAGTGGTGAACATAGAAGAATACTACTCGCAGGTTTGTTCAGACTGTTGTAAGGGTTTCTTTCAGGCATTTTGCTTATTGGGATGGGAGGGGTTCAGTGTTTCTTCCAGACTTTTTTCCCGGGGGGTGGGAGGGGGGAGCACTTGAAATTTTCTGGGGGGGGGGGGGGCGGACTAAAATTTCCGGGGAGGGGGCGGACACTGTTAAAAGTACATATTTTCTAAATAAATTCCATTTCGTTCAGGGGTGTGTATATATATATATATATATATATATATATATATATATATATATATATATATATATATATATATATATATAAATTGAAAACTTTAAATTTATATTATTAAATTATAAAAAATATAAAAAAAGCACTCTACTTAAACTGTATTTGAAACAATGCTAAATATTTGTTCTTAACTCTTTCTTTCTTTATATTTATTCGTCGTAATCCTAACGTAATGATCACCAAATTGAATATAACAAGAAAACCATATTTATAAAAGAATCATGAATACAAGTCACTTTGTCTCTTTCACACAACATACCTTATTGTGCAAAGCATGTAACATACACTTTGTTTTATAAAATTTTAGTTCGATTTGCTAAGTTTTAATCATGAAAAATTTGAATTCTGCCTGCAATTAGCTTGTTACATGACGATCCCGACGAGGTAGGGGTGGGTGACACCATGACCTAAACATACAAACTATAGAGAAAACAATGCTACACCCAGCTGTATTGACACCCGACTATAGATAACTATCATTGGTATTAGATGTGGATACTTTAAAGATTTTACCGGGGGGGGGGGGGGAGACACCAACTGCAACACTGATAGAAAAAACTAAGGTGGTGACACCATGGGGTGACACCCGACCTAGCGACGCCACTGATATTAACGTAAAGGTCACAATTAGCATCGGGGCTGAGATCGTTATTAGTGTAAAGCAGGGGTCTCCAAACTACGGCCCGCGGGCCGGATGCGGCCCGCGAAGTCCTCTCATCCGGCCCGCGGAGAACTTTTTGTCCAACGAAAAATCGTTTGTTTGATGGCTGAGGAAGTTTGTCCAGAAAAATCAAAGACATGCCATGAAGAAACTGGCCCCCGAACGGAAATTTGATAGTTAATGCGGCCCTCGGACTGAAAAGTTTGGAGACCCCTGGTGTAAAGGTTAGGGACAGGTGAGAATTAGGGTAAAGATACTATTAAATAAAATACTTAAAAAAAACTTTTTAAAAAACCACGTTTTTCTTGTGGACTAAAAAGTAGAAAATAACTATTTACATACATTTGATGACAAAAAACGTGGGTACGTTCACCATCAAATTTCCCGACCCATCTGCCCGACCCACGTTTTTTGTCATCAAATGTATGTAAATAGTTATTTTCTACTTTTTAGTCCACAAGAAAAACGTGGTTTTTTAAAAAGTTTTTTTTAAGTATTTTATTTTCTCCTTTTTAGTCCGTTGCTACACATGAAAAACGTGTTTTTTAAAAAAGTTTTTTATATAGTTTATTTTCTACTTTATCTAATGACTTGATTAAGTATGAATTGACTAAGTGTTTATAAATACACGGACTAAAAAAATCTTGAGCGCCCAGGATTCGAACCTGGGTTGTCGCGGCCACAACGCGAAGTACTAACCACTATACGATCACGGCCAGCGCGCTCACATCGATTGGGGCCGAAGTAACTGTGTCAACAAGCCTCCAGTCTTGTCGGTATCTTTAGAAATCATGTCCTCAATTTTATGGTCCTTTGGGCGTAATTAAATTAAGCTAATTACGGTCTCTAATTGCTAGTTTTTATGATTGCATCTGAAATTGTTAGGCGAAAGTAACCTGCATGCCAAATTTCAGATCTATAGAGCAATCAGAAGTGGGCTAATTTTCGATGTCAATTTTAACAACAAACACATCCACGCGAAGCTGAGTTAATAAAAACGTGTTAAAAATTTGATTCACTTATGTATATCGCCTCTCCCAGCAAGTAACCATACATGATGTGAGATCTTCTCTCTGACCCGTTTTTTTCTGTGTATCCTCAACTGTAGGCCGGAGGTAAATCCTACGTCTCCTTGGCAACAGACGCTAACCCTGCCCAGGTGTGGGTAGATGTCCAGTACAACGAAGTGATGATCGTACCCTTGAACAGCAGTAAGTCAATAGTGGTCTCGCTCATTTCTATGGTGACATAGGCGGATGGAGGGGGGTTTAGTTGGTAAAGTGACAACCTTATGTAAAGGGTTGGGTAGTTGGTTTGTGACTCGCATATGAAAAGGGTTGGGTAGTTGGTTTGAGAAACAGCACATATATGTAAAGGGTGACGTAGTTAGTTTGTAAAGTGACATTGGTATGTCAAGGGCGGCTTGGTTTGTAAATTGACGTGGATATGTAAAGGTTTGGTTTGTGAAGGGACGCAGATAAAATTAGATTGCTTACTAGACGACATGCATTACAGTTTGTCTTTAAGGTGACACATAAAAATAAAAGGTGACACATGAAATAAAAGTTGACACATAGAAATAAAATGTGACACATAAATAAAAGGTGACACTTGTAAATAAAAGGTAACACATATAAATAAAAGGTGACATGTGTAAATAAAAGATGACATATGAAAATAAAAGACGACACATGTAAATAAAAACGTGACACGTGTAATTAAAAGTGACATGTGAAAATAAAAGGTGACACACTAAATAAAAAGTTACATGATGTAAATCAAAAGGTGACACATGTAAATAAAAGGTGACACTTGTAAATAAAAGGTGACACGTGTAAATAAAAAGGTGACACGAGGAGTTACACCATTTATCTTTCCATCTGTGACGCAGGTAACTGCACTGACTCCACATTCGAAGGCTCGCAGATTTACCAGCTCTTGGGCGCCAGAACTGACGCTCATGACGTCACAACCCTCAGCGAGCCTGCAAGTGAGTTCAACGTGATTTCTTGTACTATCTCGTTGTTTTATGTAATATTTAGGTGAATAGGGCTTGTTAGTAGGTCACCAACTTCTCGTTCTCGTACTTGCCAGCTAGTATTTTTCAAATCAAATTATGTATATTCATATTAAAGGTAAAAATAAATCAATCAATAAATAAGTTACTTTCGCTTACGTTATTTAAAACCATAAGCAATGATAGTGATAGATTAAAAGATGTAGGTTGGCTTAAAGAAAAATGTAGCCTATGTGAAATTATGATTTAAAAAAAGAAGCGTACAGTTTGCTATTATTTATTTGAATCCGTAACAAGTTGTCATAAATGTTGTTGCAATAAATTAATATAATAAGACCAGGCCTACAGGAATTTACTTTGATTCTACTATTAGTAAAATATGCATAATTATTAAATTTTGGGTGCTCATGAGACGAGGCCTAGAAACTAATAGACACCATTGTTTTTGTTATCAATGGGAGTCGTGTTCAAAACAATTAATTTAGTTGGAACATTTATATTTCTTCCTGGCTAACGAGATTTAGAACTTTAAAGTGAGAGAGACCGAGTCTTACAAACCTATTTATAAACTACTTTTCCTGTATGAGAATAGTTAACATCACAAAATATTTCTCATAAATTCAGAGGACTAACGTGATAGACAGTATAGAGATAAAAACTAAATGGTCGAAATTCTAAGAGTTCGTAATTAGCTTAAATTGTTGTCTTACTTGTTTCCAGTCGCCTTCCACTGGGGCGGGCCTGAAAGAAGAAATATTTCTTACAAAGGAGAAGATGTTTCCCGAGGTAAAGGATACCGTTTTAACCTCAGGGTTTGGGCTAAGGTTGGGGTTAAAGTTGGGGTTAAGAGTAGCTGAGAATTGTGGTGTGTGTGTCGCATTGTCTACTGTTTGGGTTCTCTAAAAATAAAAAAAAATTAAAAACAAAAATTTCAAAAAAGTTTTAACACCTCCCTGCCCCCCTACCTTATCACTTCCCCCCGTCTACCCCCACCCCCAGGTATCAAGACGCAGAAGTGGTGGAGCTGTGACTACCAGGGTTACCTGGATTCTACGACCTTCACCGAGTGGCAGATCGTAGGTATGTTTTCATTGGTCACTTGGATATTGTAGGTAAGTTTTCATTGGCCACATGGACCGTCGGTAAGTTTTTATTGGATACATGGATATCGTCGATAAGTTTTCACTGGCAACTTGAACATCGTCGGTAAGTTTTCGAACGCATTTTATCCACAGCCCAGCCGGAAAAATATATATATAAAGGCAACAGTCCTCTCCTTCTAGATCATGGGTGATTTTAACTTAGCTAAATGGCCGTAGTGTTTACACTTCTGACCCAAAGCACGACAGACGAGGCGATTCGGTTTCCCGTGTGAATTAGTGTAGCTAAATCAACTCTGTCTTTTCTAATACTATATTTTATACCTGTGTCTACATTTGCCATTGAAATAAGATTGTATGTATATATAGCTATTTACCAATCACTGTATCAAATTCTCCCACCCCCCCCTCCCAGATCCCTCGCAATACCAACTGCCTGTCGTGCAAGCGTCGATGCCCCAGCCCAAACCAATTCTGCCCATTAGTGCCACCGTCACGGGCATCAGCAAGGTGGACCCGGGTAACATCATCAACTTTACCTACAGGTCAGTTACTGGCAGATGGTAGATACATCAGTGTGAACACAGAGGAAATAAGCAGAATTGTGTGGTACATTTGTATTTAACACTAGAGGAAATAAGAACCATTGTATAATGTTCCAAATGTAGTCTACACTTAGAGAAAATAAGCAGCATTGTGTTGTATACGTTTGTACTTAACACTTGAGGAAATAAGCGGAATTGTTTATTATGTCATATTTTGGTCAACAATAGAAGAAATAAGCAAAATTGTGTATTGTGTTCCATATGTATTTAACACTTAACTTAGAGGAAATAAGCAGCATTGGTTATTATGTTCCATATGTAGTTGACACTTAGAGGAAATACGCGAAATCGTGTCCATATTTGGTTAACATTTAGAGGAAATAAGTAGAGTTCTGGATTGTGCTGTATATACAATAGTTAATATTTAGAGGAAATAAACAGCTTTGTGTTGACTGTGTGCTAGTCCTTAAATAGGGTCGTCGAGTGTGCATTGTAAAGCTGTTGTAGCAAAACTTTAAAATTAAAAGTTATTAGAGTTTCTAAAGTTGCCGTTGTAAAGGTTAATGTTGTTGAAGTTCTTGTTGTTAAAGTTGCCAATTTTTTAAAATTTGTTGGTCAAATTGTTAACGTTGTTGTTAACGTTGATTTTGTTGAAGTTGTTGTTATTAAAGTTGCCAAAATTGTTAAAGCTGTTGTTGTTTAAATTGGTAACGTTGTTGTTAAAGTTGCCAACAATTTTTAAGTTGTTTTTGTTTAAATTGTTAACGTTGTTGTTAAAGTTGCTAAAGTTTTTAAAGCTGTTGTTGTTTAAATTGGTAACATTGTTGTTAAAGTTGCCAACAATTTTAAAGTTGGTGTTGTTTAAATTGGTAACGTTGTTGTTAAATTTGCCAACAATTTTAAAGCTGTTGTTGTTTAAATTGGTAACGTTGTTGTTGTTGCCTAAGCTGATGTGTCTCTTGCAGATACGACTTCACACACTTTAGAAGGATAGAACCAGACGACCACCACTTCAGGGTAGGTTGGAATCTTTTTTGTTCATATAGAAATTCCAACATGGTAGTACTCTTAGTTTTTGTAGAAGGCCCATCAGAATAATATTCTTTAAGAAACTCCAACACGGCAATAGTCTTGGTACTTATAGAAGGCCCGTCAGGACAATATTCTTGGCACTTTAAAAGACTCCAACAGGGCAATTGTCTTTGTTCTCAAAAATTTGATTGTTACTATTGTATACACGTGTGTATTTATTTTTGTTTGTCTATTTTCATTGATCAGAGCATCAGCACTATGTGTATAACGGTAAAATGCGTTTTTTATGTAGAGAACAGTGTTCTTCTTTATCAAAATGCTAAACACAAAGTTATCTACAGACGTTAATTAATTTAATGATTTATTCATAGGTAGACACTTTTTTTTATACTAATAGATAACAAATACTTTACCTATTTTTACAACAAACATGACTTCCGCTAGAAAAATCAGACCGTTGCCTATTTAAAAATGTTTCTTCCAGACTTTTTTCTCCAGGGGTTAGAGGGGCACTTGATGTTTTCGGGAGGGGAGGGGGGGGGGCAGACACTGGTAAAAGTATGTTTTCTATATAAATTCCATTCATTTCATTCGGGGGGGGGGGGGGGGGCGGTAGTCTATCTTCGGCAGAGCGCCCCCTTCCCCCCTCGAAGAGATGCATGGAAGAAACTCTGAATGTAATGCATGAGAAAGCTTAATTTTCTACCGATTATAGCTTTAACGATATGTGTGTTTGTTATTTTAATTAGGTACCAACACTATTATCAATTTTGTAACAGGATACGCTTCACAGATAATCTAATTTGAGAATACAATGCAATTATTTAGAGCTACCCATAAACTAGACCTAAGCCATGTTAAGTCTGTTGGTGAAGAAGTAGTATCAATCTAGAATTTAGGCTAATCTAGGGCAATCACATAACGAAAAAAATGTTTGTTTTTTTACTAAACTATTGCAGGCTTTAAATACTTTTAGAAATCTTTGTTTCTTAGCAATGGAAGTGGTTACATTAATATATAATTTAATTTAAAATAATATTCGGCGTAATTTTACTTTATGGTGAAGAGTGTTCATGGAGAGTAGGCCTACATAAATTAATACGAAATGTTTTCAAGGAACGGTATTTGCCTAGCTGGCCGAGATGACAGTGATCATGTCCAGAACACATCATTTCAAAGTTACATTTTTTTGGTTTTAATTTTCCCTCATAGAAAATGCACAGTTAAGCTTTAATTATTTATTAATTTATTTTACTTTTAGTATTAATACGTTCGAGCTAATAAAATATTAGGAGTGAACAATAAAAAGTTGCTATTCGTACACCTTTTTCTGTGACCTCAGCCTATGGAAGGGATTGTGTGTTTAGACCCATGCTCAGACGAAATCGGTGTTTTTAAACATGTTGGCTGAGGTGTGATATCTTTTAGGATGTGGGTTCAGTTGTGATCATGTGCGACAGTGAGGAGAGGAAAGATTAAAATCGTAAAGCAAACGTGACGTCGTTTATAGATGACCCCGAAACCTACAGTTATCCAATGTTAACTGGTAGTCTAGTATATTCTTTTTTTAAGCGAATTGTCGAATTGTTTACAAGTTACAAGGTAGTTTAGTATATTCTTTTTTTTTTTTTTTTTTTTTTTTTTTTTTCTTATATATTCTAAGTACAATTAAATAAGGACGTGAAGACTAGCATTGATCAAACTAAAATTTAATGGGTTTTTATTTTAAGAATTCAATAACGCTACTAGTTTTAGATATGAACTAGCGTCAAAATATTATTGTACAAACCTAAAAAAATATAAAATAAATATACTATTAATAAAAATGTAAATATTTATGTTTATTATATTAAAAAAGCCAAAGAACTAAATGTTTTGTATTTTTAGTAAGCATACAGAATTCCTCTATATTTTAAACAATTATTGAAACACATGAGCTGTCTCCCTTGGCCTTTTTAAAAATTATACATGGGACATAACTGTATAACTTCTATCCTATATATAAAATGTTATATATATATATATATATATATATATATATATATATATATATATTTACATATATCTAATATAATTAATGGTCTGATATGTTCCCACGTTTAAATCCCACTTTTTAAAATTTCTATATGACACTTTCAAATCCTAACAATATATTGCCCACTTTTATATCCTTATTTTTTCCTTAAATCTCACCTTCAGATCCCACCAGCGATGATGTGCGCCAAAAAGCCAAACTCACAAAAACCACTTCCGTCTATGCCAGATTATTTCAAATTTCGCGGTGAAATGTTGACTATACTCAACTACGGTAAAGGCTCTCAGAGTGCTCCACAGATACTCTATACCATCGTAAGTCATACGGAAGTCTATTAGATACCATCGTAAGTCATACGGAAGTCTATTAGATACCATCGTAAGTCATACGGAAGTCTATTAGATACCATCGTAAGTCATACGGAAGTCTATTAGATACCATCGTAAGTCATACGGAAGGCTATTAGATACTCTTTACCATCATAAGTCATACGGAAGTCTATTAGATACCATCGTAAGTCATACGGAAGGCTATTAGATACTCTATACCATCGTAAGTCATACGGAAGTCTGTTAGATACCATCGTAAATCATACGGAAGTCTATTAGATACTCTATACCATCGTAAGTCATACGGAAGTCTATTAGATACCATCGTAAGTCATACGGAAGTCTATTAGATACCATCGTAAGTCATACGGAAGTCTATTAGATACCATCGTAAGTCATACGGAAGTCTATTAGATACCATCGTAAGTCATACGGAAGTCTATTAGATACCATCGTAAGTCATCCGGAATTCTATTAGATACCATCGTAAGTCATACGGAAGTCTATTAGATACCATCGTAAGTCATACGGAAGTCTATTAGATACCATCGTAAGTCATACGGAAGTCTATTAGATAGGCCTACCATCGTAAGTCATACGGAAGTCTATTAGATACCATCGTAAGTCATACGGAAGTCTATTAGATACCATCGTAAGTCATACGGAAGTCTATTAGATACAATCGTAAGTCATACGGAAGTCTATTAGATACTCTATACCATCGTAAGTCATACGGAAGTCTATAAGATACCATCGTAAGTCATACGGAAGTCTATTAGATACTCTATACCATCGTAAGTCATACGGAAGTCTATTAGATACTCTATACCATCGTAAGTCATACGGAAGTCTATTAGATACTCTACACCATCGTAAGTCATACGGAAGTCTATTAGATACTCTATACCATTGTAAGTCATACGGAAGTCTATTAGATACTCTACACCATCGTAAGTCATAAAAAGGTCTATTAGATTCTACCATCGTTAGTCATCACGATTTCTATTAGATACTCTTTACCATCATAAGTCATCCCGAATTCTATTAGATTCTACCATCGTAAGTCATCGCGAATTCTATTAGATACTCTTTACCATCATAAGTCATCCCGAATTCTATTAGATTCTACCATCATAAGTCATCCCGAATTCTATTAGATTCTACCATCATAAGTCATCCCGAATTCTATTAGATTCTACCATCGTAAGCCATCGCGAATTCTATTAGATACTCTATACCATCATAAGTCATCACGAATTCTATTAGATACTCTATACCATCGAAAGTCATCCCGAATTCTATTTTTTTTAATGTTCATCTTTTTCCGATTTTTATTATATTACTTTATTTTTTAGTGAACTGGAAGGGTTACCGGGTAGGGGTGTGTACGATGTGTTACACCTCTCTCCCCCCCCCCCACACACACACACATGCAGTAGGCAAGCATTGGTCGTGAGAGCAGGGTCAACATTTTGTTTTCATACAGATTTATATAAAAGGGCAACTTTCATTTTGAGGCTTTATGGGGAGGAGGCCCAAAACCACCTTGCCTGCGCCAGTGGCGTCACTAGGTAGGGTGTCACCCGGTGTGGCACCTCACAGTGTCACCCCCATTCCTTTTTTTCCTCTGTAAATTTTGCAGTGAGTGTCACCCCCCCCCCCCGGTAAAAGCTTTAAAGTGTTCACATTTAATACAATACTAATAATGTATTTCTATAATCATCGGTTGTTAATACAGCTGGGCGTAGCATTGTTTTCTCTATAGTCCCCCCGACCGCCCTCCTGTGCTTTAAATATTTTTTAAAACTCTAATTAACCATTAATTGAACTGGCAAAAACAAATTTAATATATATATATATATATATATATATATATATATATATATATATATATATATATATATATATATATATATATATCTTGCCATTTTTTTTTCTTGGTGTCACCCCCTAAATGGTGTCACCCGGTGCGGTCCGCACCCCACGCTCCCGCCTCGCAACGCCTTTGGCCTCCGCCACTACATAAATTAAAAACTGTCTTTACTTCTAATTTTCAAGGGAGATAATCGAATATATGCTTCTTAAACACAAATTACTATTTTCTCATTAGGAAGGACAAGAGTCATTCAGATTAAGTCCTTTATAAATTTGGACAGAAGGGGGTAAGTACGTCCATAAATGACGTCACGCTAAGCTGAATATCGGATGGGGGGGGGGGGGGTTGGTTGGTTTTCTCTTGATGCCGCGTGACAAAAAGCGACAATAATAAAGGTCAGACGGAAACATCTATCTCTGCAACCCCTCCCTTCTCCCCCACCCTCTAAATAATTTTCATCTGTTATTGTAGTTCTGTTTTGTGTGTGCAGGAGGAGTACCGTCACGCCCTAGGGTTCTACCTCCAGGACGTCGTGTCCACCCCCTCGGGTCACTCCACCAACGACAAGTCCTACATGAAACTGGTCGACGACTTCAACACAGGTCGGTTACCATAGCAACGGGAATGTTGATGGCATTTCTGCTTACCACGAGTTTAAAAAAATGTTAAAAAAAAATTAAAATAAAATGTGGTGAGATTTTGAGACAACCACAGATGAAGTAGAGTTAACGTGTTATAAGGGCTTTAGAAAACACTGCGTGGTTAAGTCAAGTCAAGTAAAAAAAGTAAAGTTTCCTTTTCAAACCTGACGGTCTATAGGGCAAGTGAAGAAGAGTTCACTTGTTTTGTCAAGTCAAAGGTGCTAGTTATGTTTTCTCTAATTGGAGTGACTTGCATATATTTCTGCCTAGCTCTGATCTAAAACTTTCATCTATTTCTGCCTAGCTCTGATCAAAAACTTCCAACTATTTCCGCCTAGCTCTGATCAAAAACTTTTATCTATTTCTGCCTAGCTCTTATCTAAAACTGTCATCTATTTCTGCCTAGCTCTTATCTAAAACTTCCATCTATTTCCGCCTAGCTCTTATCTAAAACTGTCATCTATTTCTGCCTAGCTCTTATCTAAAACTGTCATCTATTTCTGCCTAGCTCTTATCTAAAACTTCCATCTATTTCCGCCTAGTTTGATCTAAAACTGTCATCTAATTCCGCCTAGCTCTAATCTAAAACTTCCATCTATTTCCGCCTAGCTCTAATCTAAAACTTCCATCTATTTCCACCTAGCTCTAATATAAAACTTACTAATAACCTCCCTATTTATTTGATCTTAAACACGACCGTTCCACTTTCTCTCACCACCCCTCCCCCCACCCACAGGCCTGAGCTACACCCTAGACCTTGAGTCCGGCCAGTGTGAGATCAACCCCATCACTGTCTCCTACGTCGACGCCATTCAGGCCGGCTTTGGCCTCGTCAAGATGAGGACATCTGACCAGTTCTTTGACCTTGACCCCACGGCCTACCAGTACATGGGGCTTGTAAGTACAGTTTTATTTGACCTTGAACCCGGCCTTCCAGTACATGGGGCTTGTAAGTACAGTTTTATTTGACCTTGAACCCGGCCTTCCAGTACATGGGGCTTGTAAGTACTACCAGTTTTATTTGACCTTGAACCCGCATACCAGTACATGGGACTTGTAAGTACAGTTTTATTTGACCTTGACCCCACGGCCTACCAGTATATGGGGCTTGTAAGTACAGTTTTATTTGACCTTGACCCCACGGCCTACCAGTATATGGGGCTTGTAAGTACAGTTTTATTTGACCTTGAACCCGGCCTTCCAGTACATGGGGCTTGTAAGTACAGTTTTATTTGACCTTGAACCCGGCCTTCCAGTACATGGGGCTTGAAGTACACTCGGTTTTGTTTGACCTTGACCCCACGGCCTACCAGTACATGGGACTTGTAAGTACAGTTTCATTTGACCTTGAACCCGCATACCAGTACATGGGACTTGTAAGTACAGTTTTATTTGACCTTGAACCCGGCCTTCCAGTACATGAGGCTTGTAAGTACACTCGGTTTTGTTTGACCTTGACACCATGGCCTACCAGTACATGGGGCTTGTAAGTACAGTTTCATTTGACCTTGAACCCGCATACCAGTACATGGGACTTGTAAGTACACTCGGTTTTGTTTGACCTTGACCCCACGGCCTACCAGTACATGGGACTTGTAAGTACAGTTTTATTTGACCTTGAACCCGCATACCAGTACATGGGACTTGTAAGTACAGTTTTATTTGACCTTGAACCCGGCCTTCCAGTACATGAGGCTTGTAAGTACAGTTTTATTTGACCTTGACCCCACGGCCTACCAGTACATGGGGCTTGTAAGTACAATCAGTTATTTGACCTTGACTCGGGAAGGGCGGGTAGGGCTTACGCTCTGGGCGACGACCTTATGGTGGGGGGGGGGGGAGAAAACAGATTTCAATAAACCTTTATATATATACTAGAATACCCGTCATCCGTTGGATAACTGTGGGTTTCGGGGGTCATCCATCAAAAAACATCACGTCTGTCACTCAGAGGCATAGCGACCCTTCCCGGCGCCCGGGGACAAAGTTTTCGATTTGAACCCCCCCCTCAAACTTTTGATGTGCACCCCCCCCCACTCAAACTTTCGATTTGAACCCCCCTCAACCTATCAATTTATTTTTCCAAACCATTTTGGCGCCCCAACATATGTCCCCCCCCCCTTCCCCCCTCCACCTCCCCACCCCCCCCTTCCCCCCCCCCCGCCTCCCCTCCCCACCCCCCGCCTCCCCTCCCCTACCGTCCCCCCCCCCCCTCCTCGGTACGCTACTGCAGTGTCACTTATCGTCACAAAAAACAGACCCCACATTCAAATATATGTTTTTTATCTTTTAAAAACACCGAAAACACCGATTTCGGACTATCCCTTCATAAACTGACGTCACAGGTGACCTACTCAACTCTACTTCACCTGCCCAGTGTCCTGCCAAGTCTCAGACAACATGTTTTTATCGTTTAAAAAACAATTCCAGCCGAGCATGTATCTGACCACACTATCCTTTCATATGCTTAGGACAAAGAAACAGATGAACTCTACTTCACCTGCCCTGTATCTTGCCAAGTTCAGATAGGCAACGTTATCATTCACATCTAAAAAAAAAAATTGAAAAAAAAAATTTCATTGACATATTGGTCTAGAACCCGTGCCTCCTGCATGAGAGCTGACTACGCTACCATTTTAGCTATTTACTCGTGACGTCACAAGTGAATTTTTATACTATACTATGTGTCTCCTTATGCAACTTGATTTACGCGTATAGATTCTAGATCTAGATCTAAAAATAAGTCTAGTAGTACTAACTTTCAAATTAAATTTTATCTTAAATAAGCCAAACAAAGATTTATATAAAATAATTAAGGCCTGAAATAGATTCTAGATGTAGAATTTACATTGAATCTAGTGACCTACATCTAGGCTAGATCTAGATCTAGGCTAGATTCATAAATTTCCTTCGATAGCTGATCTTTAGATCTAGAGAAATTTATCGTAAAACTAAATGAAAAAGACAGTTGAAAATTGATATAAGTGTTGGAACGTAATAAATACAGCAAACGGACGTATTGTTAAAGTTATGACCGACAGAAAATTAGCTTTGTAACGCGTTAAACTTTTGAATGGGCCACAAAGTCTTTGATGGGGTCCGCCATTTTTATTGAACCAAAAATGTAAACACATCAAGGGACGTCACTATCCCCACAAAGTTTATTCAAAGTATTAACATTTTTAAAAAAATACGGTTAATTTAACTATGAATAAATCAATTAATTAATTAACGTCTTTAAATAAATTTGTGATTAACAGTCTGTCTGCATTAAAAAATTATTCTCTACCTACATACTATTTTACAGCTCTCCACATAGAGCCGAACATATCAGGATACTTGATCAGGCAAACAAACAAACAAACAAAAAAACAAAAAAATAAATATTCAAACATGTAAACAAACTTGACTTTTAGTAGTATATAGATAACATGAAATCTAGTCTAGATCTAGGCCTATATTTTTTAAGCTACTTTATGAGTTAAAGTGAAATTATTAATGCTAGCCTTTCGACTTATAGAATATAGTTCTAGATCTACTTGTACCTAGCAAGTAGTCTTAAAAACATTTAAAATAAGATAATGTGGACATAGCTGTTTGAAAGGGATATATATATATATATATATATATATATATATATATATATATATATATATATATATATATATATATTGGTTTTGCAGTACTTTATTATTTTTAAGAATATATAATTTATATAGAGAATATATACTTATATCCCCCCCCCCCCCCACCCTCTGCCCCCGAAAGTTTTAGTGCCTCCCGCCATCATAAAATACTATTTTTTGTTCCAAATAAAAAAAAATTCATACATTTTAAACTTAAAAAATGTGTATGCTCTATATTTAATTTACAACCATTGAGACCACAGGTTAGATAACCCTGTATTTGTTTACCGTTCAGCAAGAGTTGCGGGGCATTACTTGTGACGCATGGACCGCCTACTTCGGCTCGAACCAAACGGTGCACCAGAAGAACACATACTACACTTGGTATTTTGCGAACGTAAGTTCCGGAATAATTCCAGAATATTCAATCATTTTCTTATTTGAATATATTGTGCTCTTATTTTGAAGTAAAGTACTTTTCTCTAAAAGAGGAGATAATTGTCATTGTGAATAACATACTTTACTGACTTCATTCCTTTCTTTCTTCCTTATTTACTTGCTTACGAACATACTTTACGTACTAGCTTACTTAATTACCCGATTCATTACTTAGTTAATTACTTATTTACTTCCTTATATACTTATTTCCTTGCTAATTTTCTCACTTACTTATTTACTTGATTATTTACTTACTTACTTACCTACCTACTTACCTTATACTTCATATTTATACTTTATTTTTATACTTTAGCTTTATACTTTATTTGTATATTTTATCTGACTTCATCTGTATACTTTATCTTTATACTTCATCTGTATACTTAATTTTTCTATTTTATCTTTCTACTTTATATTTCTACTTTATCTTTCTACTTTATATTTCTACTTTATCTTTCTACTTTATCTTTCTACTTTATCTTTCTACTTTATATTTCTACTTTATCTTTCTACTTTATCTTAATACTTTATCTTTCTACTTTATCTTTCTACTTTATCTTTCTACTTTATATAATCTACTTTATCTTTCTACTTTATATTTCTACTTTATCTTTCTACTTTATCTTTCTACTTTATCTTCATACTTTATCTTCCTACTTTATTTTCCTACTTTATCTTTCTACTTTATCTTTCTACTTTATCTTTCTACTTTATCTTTCTACTTTATCTTTCTACTTATCTTCATACTTTATCTTCCTTCTTTATTTTTCTACTTTATCTTTCTACTTTATCTTTCTACTTTATCTTTCTACTTTATCTTTCTACTTTATCTTTCTACTTTATCTTTCTACTTTATATTTCTACTTTATATTTCTACTTTATCTTTCTACTTTATCTTTCTACTTTATCTTTCTACTTTATCTTTCTACTTTATCTTTCTACTTTATCTTTCTACTTTATCTTTCTACTTTATCTTTCTACTTTATCTTTCTACTTTATATTTCTACTTTATCTTTCTACTTTATCTTTCTACTTTATCTTTCTACTTTATCTTTCTACTTTATCTTTCTACTTTATCTTTCTACTTTATCTTTCTACTTTATCTTTCTACTTTATATTTCTACTTTATCTTTCTACTTTATCTTTCTACTTTATCTTTCTTCTTTATCTTTCTACTTTATCTTTCTACTTTATATTTCTACTTTATCTTTCTACTTTATCTTTCTACTTTATCTTTCTTCTTTATCTTTCTACTTTATCTTTCTACTTTATATTTCTATTTTATGTTTATACTTTATCTTTCTACTTTATCTGTATACTTCATCTTGCTACTTTATCTTTCTACTTTATAATTCTACTTTATCTTTCTACTTTATCTTTCTACTTTATCTTTCTACTTTATATTTCTACTTTATCTTTCTACTTTATCTTTCTACTTTATCTTTCTACTTTCTACTTTATCTTTCTACTTTATCTTTCTACTTTCTACTTTATCTTTCTACTTTATCTTTCTACTTTATCTTTCTACTTTATCTTTCTACTTTATCTTTCTACTTTATCTTTCTACTTTCTACTTTATCTTTCTACTTTATCTTTCTACTTTATCTTTCTACTTTTATCTTTCTACCTTATCTCTCTACTTTATCTCTCTACTTTATCTCTCTACTTTATCTTTCTACTTTCTACTTTATCTTTCTACTTTATCTTTCTACTTTCTACTTTATCTTTCTACTTTATCTTTCTACTTTATCTTTCTACTTTATCTTTCTACTTTATCTTTCTACTTTATCTTTCTACTTTCTACTTTATCTTTCTACTTTATGTTTCTACTTTATGTTTCTACTTTTATCTTTCTACCTTATCTCTCTACTTTATCTTTCTACTTTATCTCTCTACTTTATCTCTCTACTTTATCTCTCTACTTTATCTTTCTACTTTCTACTTTATCTTTCTACTTTATCTTTCTACTTTCTACTTTATCTTTCTACTTTATCTTTCTACCTTATCTCTCTACTTTATCTTTCTACTTTATCTCTCTACTTTATCTCTCTACTTTATCTCTCTACTTTATCTTTCTACTTTCTACTTTATCTTTCTACTTTATCTTTCTACTTTCTACTTTATCTTTCTACTTTATCTTTCTACTTTATCTCTCTACTTTATCTCTCTACATTATCTTTCTACTAATTTATCTTCATACTTCCCCTGCAGTCAGATTGGATGAAGTCACAAGGATACACGACCGTGTTTGTTATGCCAGTGGCGCTAGAGTTGAGACAACAAAACGTCAGTACACATTTTTGTTGAACTTTTTTTTTACTGCTATTTTTAGTAATTTATTTTCTCACTATTTTGCTTTTCGTTTAGTTAATTTGTTTTAGTGTTTCTGGTGTTTTGTTTTTAATAAAAATGTTTTTGTCGAACTTTTTATTTTTAAAATGTCATTGTCCATTTTGTAATGAGTGTCTAATATAGACAAAAGTCCAAACCGTCCATCAATTTTTTATTTCTTTTATTTCTTAAAGATTGTGTGTGATAATTTAGGTTCACTAAGGGGTCGTCTATAAATGACGTCACACTCGTAGGGGGGAGGGGGGTCCGTAATTTTGTGACTGTGTGTGATGATGGGGAGGGGGGGGGGGGAGTTCAGATGGTGCGACGTCACACTTTTGCATTATAGAAAAGCAATGTTAGAAAACGTATTTTTGACGTTATTTCGCGTTTTAGAAAAATCTTTTAATCAATTTTAATAGGAATTGATCAAAGTACTCTATTTTGACAGAGTTCAGACAAGATTTTGGAAAAATATCGATGTTTTAAAAAAAATTCAACTGCAATTTTGAGGGGGGGTTGTAGGCAGAGGTGTGACGTTATTTTAGGGGGAGGGGGGTCTGGCTTTTTGTGACGGAGGGGAGGGGGGGGGGGGAGGTAAAAATCGTCAAAAAAAGCGTGACGTCTTTTATGGATGACCCCTAATGCAAAAAAAAAAAAACAAAGCTCGACAACTTTAGCCCCGGCCACGTTTTGCCAGCTCCAATTTAATACACGAACGCAACCTTGAGGGTTAGGTTAAGATTGGGTTCGGGCTAGGGTTAAAGGTACTATAATACACATTTTTTTCATGCAAATTAATAACATGTCCCAATTTACACCCTCTTCAATAAAATCTAAAAGTACAGGTTTCATATCCCCTTTTTAAAATTTATAATTCTTGTTTTTTTTGTTAACATTTTGGCCTGACTAATCTGGACTATATCCACAATTTCTATGACCGTAAGACTTGTGTTTTTTCAGACGTTCATCCAGTTTAATCTGTTTGAGTGGACCACAAGCCTAGGTAGGGATTACCCCGATCTGTCTGCCTGCTTTAACGTCACTCAGGAGATGAATATTGAGGTGTATTTCAATGGTAAGATTAGTGCTAGGGTTCAGGTGGGGGGGGGGGGGCGCTATTGGGCCAGTGTTAGGGTTTAGGTGGGGGTGGCGCTATGGGGTGGGGGTGGCGTTAAGGGGCTAGTGTTAGGGTTTAGGTGGGGGTGGGGGTGGCGCTATGGGGTGGGGGTGGCGCTAAGGGGTGGGGGTGGCGCTAAGGGGTGGGGGTGGCACTATGGGGTTAGTGTTTAGGTGGGGGGTGGCGCTATGGGGCTAGTGCTAGGGTTTAGGTGGGGGTGGCGCTATGGGATGGGGGTGGCACTAAGGGGCTAGTGCTAGGGTTTAGGTGGGGGGTGGTGTTATGGGGATAGTGCTAGGGTTTAGGGTGGGGGGTGGCGCTATGGGGCTAGTGCTAGGGTTTAGGGTGGGGGTGGCGCTATGGGGCTAGTGCTAGGGTTTAGGGTGGGGGTGGCGCTATGGGATGGGGGTGGCGCTATGGTGTGGGGGGGTGGCGCTATGGGGTGGGGGGTGGCACTAAGGGGCTAGTGTAAAGGTGTGATGTAGGTGTAACAAAGGTGTCATGTAGGTGTAAAACAGAGTTTCTTTCAGGCATCTCTTCACCCCCCTCCCCTCCCGAAAAACGTCTAACGTCTACCCCCCCCCCAAACAAATAAATGTATATAGAAAATATACACTTTTACCCGTCCACCCCCCCCCCCCCCAGAAAATTAAGTCCCCCCCCCCCCACCCCCGAGAAAAAAGTCTGAAAAAAACACCACTGCAAAATGTATAGGATTCACACAATTCTATTCATTTAACAAACAATACTTTTGATATCGGAAAGAAAAGTTGTTGTTTTTTTAAAAAGTATTTTATTTCAGAAATATGCGTCCAAATTTTTAACTATAACTGACAATTTATTTTTTGTCACGTGACCAAGCTCGGTTTGACCAGTACTACACCCCATACAAGGCAGGGTTCAAGCAGAGTTTCCTTGCGGGTCTGGTGCGGGTCACGGGTCTCAAGTCCATGCTGAGGGTCGCTGACCTTGACGTAGGTTGATTTTTTGTTTTGCCTTATTTAAAGACAGCGGTAATGGTTAATAAGTAAAGTTTCTCTTTCAAACCTGACGGTCTATGGGGCAAGTGAAGTAGAGTTCACTTGTTTCTATGACCTCGGCATATGAAGAGGTAGTGTAGTCAGCACTATGCATCAGAGTTGGGTGGTTAAAAGGACGATCTACTGACTTGAACCCGGAACTTACGGGTGAGCAGTCCAGCTCCCTACCGCTAGACCACTCCGTCCCACCAATAATGGTTACTAATTTTAAAAAGAGAATCTTCAAATATAGAGCTAAAAAACTACTAAAAGAAATAGTAAACTGTGTGTTTGATCAAAATAATTTGGTACGAATGAATGTTGTTGCGAGAGATGCATGGAATGTAAGGATGGATGAGGCGGATGAAAGAAACTGACGTATAAGAAACTAGGTAGTTCGGGCTTGGAAGGGAGTGTGTGATGTTCTCAGTGTGAGGAGTATATCAAGGACAATTGTAACGGAATAGAGAAGGCGAGTAGTTAAATAAAGACTTGAAGAAGAAAACAATAGTCTTCTAAACCGAAAAGTCTCGAGTTCGAACACTCGGGCAGATGAGGCTCGTTAGCTTGGGACAGCAACTCTTCTAGGAAAGACAACTCCAAAATCAAACAACTGTTGCCTTGTAGTTTGTTCTTGGTAGGGCAAAGGTTATGGAAGCAAATTTAAAAAGAAAAGCAGGCTGAAATCGGAGTCAATAGCCTCATTGGCGCATAACCAGTTGACACGCATATTTAATTGTGTTGGAGAGTATCCATTTCAAAACTAAAATTAAGAACGAAGAAGAAGATTTTGCCGAGTGATTATATGTTGTATTGTTGTGATGTGTAATGGCTGGTTATGGTAGTGATAGCGGCAGCCTATGCATGCTAGTGGATCAAGTCAGCCTCAACCCACTCACACAACCCTCACAACCATCGTCCTGTAGGTCCAACCTGCCAACGACAATACGATCTTGGTTCGCTTCAAGCTGCTGGACAAGCCCAACGTAAAAGGCGACGTCGCTAACACCTTCGCCATGGCACCCAGCCAGCAAGTGTACCAGGAGATCGTCTCAGCGGTCGACGCCAACCAGTTCTACATCAATGTGGGGGAGACGGTAGGTGGCGTGTGTGTTGTGTGTATGTATGTGTGTGTTGTGCGTGTGTTGTCTGTGTTTTGTTGTGTGTTGTGTGTGTTGTGTGTGTGTGTTGTGTGTGTTGTGTATGTGTTCGTGTGTGTGCGCGTGTGTGTGCATGCGTGTGTGTGTGTTGTTACATTACTTCAACAGACTCAGTTCCCCCAGCTAACCTTGATACTTTATTATAATAGACAGCAAAGGCGACATGTCTTGTCTCTCGGTCTATCTGTGGTTAACTAACTTACAGGTACACATCAGCTACACAGTAAACCATCAAGGGACGTTACCATAATTTACACAGTACAAGGGACGTAATAAATCACTAGCAAAAATAACCTGACATTGCGTGGATGTGTGTGTGAGAGAGAGTTGTGATCCTACCAATGTCTAAAACTTTAACCCTAATCCAAATCTTGGCAATAATCTTGAATAGGCAGAGAAAAACTCGATTAATATCTTCCACTCTCTGAAGTCTTGTTCTGAGAACCTAATTGGGTTTAAAAAAAATATTTTAACGGCTAATTGTGTACAGGGAAACGCCGTCATCTACGCTAAGCCAGGCTCAACCGGACTCATTTCCAGCAAGTCTCCGTTCGCGCAAGATCCACAATCCGTTAGTTCGGATACAGTGGATAACATGGAGAGATATCCACAACATCGGGCTGACATCTACAGCGCTAAAGAATACAGTTTTAGCACTTACTACTATCACTCTGAGGGATACTCCAGTGGTAAGGAGTCGATGGCATTACTTGATTATTTCCCTTTGATCAGTTCGCTTGGGGTAACTCCTATGGATGATATTACATGGGTTAATGAACTTGTATAATGCCACTGCGGTTTTATCCCTCTACAAACCTGTCTTAAATGGTGACACTAACGTATATATATATATATATATATATATATATATATATATATATATATATATATATATATATATATATATAATTATATATATAAAGATCATACTACATCAAGATAAACACTTATTACTATTATCCAAGCTAAGTTTAGACAAAAAGGGGGTGGGGGGGGGGGGGGAGTGACACCAACGTTTTATTTCTAGGTGCCGCACCAGGTGACACCTGACCTAAAAAACGCCACTGGAATATATATATATATATATATATATATATATATATATATATATATATATATATATATATATATATATATATATATATTATATATATATATATATATATATGGATATTACGCTGACCCCCTATAACATATCCCCTGTTATTGCAGGCGCCATGGCAGGTATTGGGATCGGGATGTTACTGGCAGGCCTGTGTTTGGGGTTCATCGCTGTCTTCGTAATCAAGAGGGTCAGGAGGGGGCGGGACTCGTCGATGGAAGCTTTAAAGTCTGAGGAGACGGCAGAGACCAGTTTATCATAGACCTTCTTAGCTTCGTTTGTGTTATAGAACTTCTTAGCTTCTATGTGTTATAGACCTTCTTAGCTTCGTTTGTGTAATAGACCTACTTAGCTTCGTTTGTATTATAGACTTTCTTAGCTTCGTTTGTGTTATAGATTTTCTTAGCTTCGTTTGTGTAATAGACCTTCTTAGCTTCGTTTGTGTTATAGACCTTCTTAGCTTCGTTTGTGTTATAGACCTTCTTAGCTTCGTTTGTGTTATAGACCTTCTTAGCTTCGTTTGTGTTATAGACCTTCTTAGCTTCGTTTGTGTTATAGACCTTCTTAGCTTCGTTTGAGTCATAAATATTCGTTTGTTTTTGTCATAGACATTTGTTTATTTTTTTGTCATAGACCTACTAAGCTGCGTGTGTTTTTGTCATAGAACTTCGTTTTTTTTATCATAGACCTTCTTAGTTTCGTTTGTTTTGTCATATACTTTCGTTTATTTAAATCAAAGACCTTCTTAGATTCGTTCGTTTTCTCACAGACCTTCTTAGCTTTATTTATCATGGAGCTTGAACGTTTCATAGTGTTTAACGTTTATTCGTATATGTGTATATGTTTGACTTAGTTGTTATAAAATTTTATATTCGTTTGTTATTTAGCCATGCACACTATGAACCACCAGGGACGTGCAGTTTTTAAAAAAATATTTTTCTCACAAATCGTCCAAAATAAAACAATACGATGTGTAGAAGTGTGATGCTGTTTATATTAGGGGTCGTCCATAAATGACGTCACACTCGAAGGGGGGAGAGGGGGGGGGTCAGTAATTTTGTGGCGGTGTGTGATGAGGGGGAGGGGGGAATTCAGATGGTGCGACGTCACACTTTTGCATTATAAAAAACCAATGTTAAAAACTAATTTAAGACGCTATTTCGCATTTTAGAAAACTGTTTTTAATAAATTGCAATATGAATTTATTAAAATACTCTATATTGACATAGTTCAGACTAAATTTTAGGAAAAATATCTATGTTATAAGAAAAAACTAAACTGCGATTTTGAGGGGGGTTGTAGGCTGAGGTGTGACGTCATTTTAGGGGTGGGGGTCTGGCTTTTTGTGACGATGTGTGACGGAGGGGAGGGGGGGGAGGTAAAAATCGTCAAAAAAAGCGTGACGTTATTTATGGATGACCCCTTATGTGAAAGTTTGCTTGGTCTAGCATTTCTATTTTTTCTTAAAATATGACCGAGAGCAATAAAAAAAAATGATTCTATGGTAAACGATATTGAAGATGGTGTTGAAATAATGATTCTATGGTAAACGGCAGTAAAGTAGGTGCTTAAATTAGTTCTATGGTAAAAGGTATTAAATATTGTGTTGAAATCATGATGCTATAACGTAGCTGAGAAAAATACATTTTTACTCTTCTTTATACAGTTATTGTAATTTATTTTATATAATTAAAAAAATTAGTATACACTTGAATAGCATTTTGTATGTTCTGTTTTTGTATTTTCATACAACAATGAAAATAAAATAACTTTATAAAAGTGCTTTCCATGATGGGGCATATAGTAAAACTATATTTAGAATGCTCTTCTTCTTGCAAACAAGGCATCCACGACTAATCATAGATAATTTTAGTAATTGTGCTGACACAAGCTATCATTCATAATAAAATGTGGTGTTTTATTTTCATTTACACACTGTTATCTCAAAGCTGATTCCTATGCTTGCCTGATTTCTTTTTAAAAATACGTTTTTGAAGAATTAACTATTTTCCCTATTGTGGACCAAATGCTGTGAGGTGCAACAATCACATTCTATACGATACCACCTAATTAAAAAGAAAGTATGAAGTAGAGACAAGACCAAATACATCTAAAGAATTTTTACTAATTCATGTGTATGAAGTGGAAATTATTTTAGCGTTGAATATGAAAATGTGTTAGTTATCTCCCATTATTTAAATAATAGAAAAAAAAGGGAAATAATATCAAATTTTGTACAAGTTTTCGTCAAAATAGTACAGTGAGTTTGATTATTATCATTATACTTATGTTTTATAACTTTTTAATGAAAAAAATTAAGATATGTCTATGGCTTTTAAAAATATGATTTTTTTTATTTTTTATTTTTTTTAAATTTACCGTAGTTTTAATATATAGGTATTAGTTTATTAATATAAATATTTTCTAAAATAATAAAAATTTCCATTTTACATCACTGCAGCACCATTAACACGATACATCGAATATATATTCTTCTCATTACAAATTAGGTCAGTTAAGGCCCTTAATTTATTTTAGCTCCACTTGCAAGCCCATAACCCATCAACCCATCCCACTAAAATGAAAGAAAAGAGAAAAGAAGGGAATAAAAATTATGAAAATACCTACATCGCTGAACTACCATTTATTTACACATTTGCATTTTCAGGTTTAAAAAGTGAAACTGTAATTAGACGTTTTGAATTATGTATAAGTAAACCATCTTAAATGAATGAAAGTACACGTCAGAAAGAAGTATTACTATTGTAAAGCATAGGATGAAAATTTATAATAAAGCGAACATGGCAATGTAAACTGACGCTATAAATTACATGTCTCAGGAAAAAAAAATACAATAAAAATAAAATCAGCTAGGTCAAATGTAAAGGTAATATTAAGGTTTAGTGTATAGTACGATTATAAGGGTAAAGTTTAGTGAGGGTTTTGGATTGCTACCAGTGGCGTAGCCAGGATCGTCTCAAGGGGGGGGGGGGTTCCAATTTTTACCCGGGGACAAACTTTCGATTTGCAACCCCCCACCCTCAAACTTTCGATTTGCACACCCCCTCAAACTTTCGATTTGCACCCCCCTCATTCTTTATATATATACCGAGGGGTCTATGGAGGGGGGGGGGGGTTACGACCCCCCCTCCCTGCCTACGGCACTGATTGCTACGCCACGGTTTTAATAATGGATGGTGTAATTTGAGTTAAATAAACTGTTGACGAAAGGTGGAGAGGTGTAAGACCATCTTTTTCAAGGGTTATAATTAGCAACAATTGCTAAAATCTCACTCATCACATTGGCAGGGGGCTTAGCGTTTGGGCTTTGGTCAGTGTCAGCACTGGCTTCAGTTAGAGCTTTCATTGGCGTTTTTGTTGAAAATTCAGATTTACACTTTATCGATCTACCAATGAGACATTGACACTGAAAAGTTTTAAAGTTACCAGATCAGGAGACACTTGCCCCATATCATAGGAAGCAAAGGATCGCCCATAACACACCCACACAGTGTTCTAGCAAGCGACATGTGAAGTATTGGGATAGGGATGTTGCTGGCAGGTGACGTGTGAAATATTGGGATAGGGATGTTGCTGGCAGTCGACGTGTGAAATATTGGGATAGGGATGTTGCTGGCAGGTGACGTGTGAAATATTGGCATAGGGATGTTGCTGGCAGGTGACGTGTGAAATATTGGGATAGGGATGTTGCTGGCAGGTGACGTGTGAAATATTGGGATAGGGATGTTGCTGGCAGGTGACGTGTGAAATATTGGGATAGGGATGTTGTTGGCAGGTGACGTGTGAAATATTGGGATAGGGATGTTGCTGGCAGGTTACGTGTGAAATATTGGGATAGGGATGTTGCTTGCAGGCGACATGTGAAATATTGGGATAGGGATGTTGAAGGCAGTCGACGTATTAAATATTGGGATAGGGATGTTGAAGGCAGTCGACGTGAGAAATATTAGGATAGGGATGTTGCTGGCAGTCGACTTGATGAGGGTGAGGATAAGACCTTGAGGGTGATAATCCTTGATGATAAGGATAAGACCTTGAGAGTGATGATAATCCTTGATGATGAGGATAAGACCTTAAGGGTGAGAATAATCCTTGATGATGAGGATAAGACCTTAAGGGTGAGGATAATCCTTGAGGGTGATCATAAGTCAGCGTCATGTATGGTACACACGTACAGCATTAAAATGTTGTGATTATCTCTACTTATTATCCACTGTATCCGCTGTATTCGATTGTGGATCTTGCGCGAACGGAGACTTGCTGGAAACGTATACAGCTGAGGCTTGATGTAGAAGACGGCCTTACCCTGAACATCATCAGCTGTTAATATAACAATGCACTAACATAAACAAGGTAATTAAAAAGTCTAGTGACAATTTTAGCGCAATTTCCTTATGTTATCTAAAAATAGCTCTGTCGTAGCGTAAATCAAGAGCAGGGTTAGTAAAACCATTGGTTAGTTATTAAAACGTTTTTTATTAAAAAAAAATTCAGTATTTTACATGTTTTATTTACAATAGAGTTACATGACTAAAAACCATTGCGCGCCTAGCTACTGAACGTGATGACGCAGCCATTGAACGTGATGGCGCAGCTATTGAACGTGATGACGCGTGTGGTGTGGTTGGATAAATATGCCTACTAATTCGGTCCAAATTTTAATTAATTCAAAAAATTTTTTGTGACCGAACGAATGGATATTTTTGAAAACTTTCTTCGGCAATATTGTTCTAAATTATGGCAGGAATCGATTGGTAAATGTTTCAAGTCGCTAAGTGGTCTGCTTGCCGAGATATGGGCCAAAAACTGCATTTTTTCGAGGTTTTTTGGCTTTTCCGGGAAGTCCATGAAAGAAACGCGGAATTTTTTTGGCCTATGTTCATCCTCGTAACTTGCTTAACATAATTGCTTTGGAACTAGTCCTCGATATTGCTTCGTTGAGGAGGAGATACGACTTAAAGCTGCGGACACACATCCATTCATACATTCATACATTCATACATCCAGAAATGACGGGTTAATAAACGCAATTCTCCAGAATGGAAATTGCGCTAAAAATATAAAACAATCTTGGTTGTTTTAATATATGCATTGGTCATTCATAAAGTATCTTACACATTTTAACAAACGGTGGGACATCGTGTCCCTGCTAAAGAGCGTGACACTGCTAACCCGATAGTCCCGAGTTCGAATCCGGGTGTAAGTTGGTAGAACGTCCCTGAGTCCAATCAGCTTTGATGGGTACCTGACTTTCATTAGCACTACATCATGTGCTAACGACACTATCCCTTCATTTGCCGAGGTCTCAGAAACAGGTGAACTCTACTTCACTTGCCCGATGTACATTCAGGTTAAGAAAGAGAACCTAGACTTTTACTAAAGAGAGTGTGGACAACATTTTGCCTAAACTTTGATTCCCTGACATGAACCAGGTACATGTGTGTGTCCCAGAGGCGGGGGGGGGGTTGCGGACCGCACCGGGTGACACCATTTAGGGGGGTGACACCAAGGCAAAAAATAGTAAAATATATAGAGAAAAACTTGAGGGGGGTGGGTGCAAATCGAAAGTTCGAGAGGGGTGGGGGGTACAAATCGAAAGTTTGAGGGGGGGGGGGGGGGGAGGGAGCAAATCGAAAATTTGAAGGGGGGGGGCAAATCGAAAATTTGAAAGTTTGTCCCCGTGAAGGGTCGCTACGCCTCTGGGGGGGGGGGTGACACCATTAAGTGCCGCACCGGGTGACACCCGACCTCACTACGCCACTGGTGTGTCCTATTGACAGAGTTATCCTCTACTCTCTCTCTTGAACATTTGGCCCAATAAACCAGCCTGGCACTCAGGTGACACATCAGGGTAAGCACAAGATAAATGCAGAGGGGGTGAGGCGTCAATATAAATGTATCTAGTTGTACTCTTTTAAAATATTTATAATTCTAGAAAAGTAATTTATAATTTTTTAAAGAAATAATTGACATGTGGAAACTATCGGCAATGTTCTTTAATGTTATTATTAAATTATTATTATTATTTTATTATTATAAGACAGTAGGATACTAGAACTCAGGAACAACAAGCTGGTATCCTGACTCAGTGTGGGGTGGGGTTGTAGGGCCAGGGTTCAATGTGGGGTGGGGGTTGTTGACCAGGGATCAGTGGGATTATTGGGCCAGGGATCAGTGGGGCTATAGGACCAGGGATCAGTGTGGGGTGGGGTTGTAGGGCCACGGATCAGTGTGGGGTGGGGTTGTAGGGCCAGTGATCAGTGTGGGGTGGGGTTGTTGGGCCAGGGATCAGTGTGGGGTGGGGTTGTAGGGCCAGGGATCAGTGTGGGATGGGGGTTGTTGGGCCAGGGATCACTGGGGCTATAGCACAAGGGATCAGTGTGGGGTGGGGTGGGATTGTAGGGCCAGGGATCAGTGTAGGGTGGGGTTGCAGGGCCAGGGATCAGTGTGGTGTGGGGATTGTTGGGCCAGAGATCAGTGTGACAGTAGGGTTGTTGGGTCAGGGATCAGTGTGGGGTGGGGTTGTATGACCAGGGATCAGTGTGGGGTTGTAGGGCCAGGGCTCAGTGTGGGGTGGGGTTGTAGGGCCAGGGATCAGTGTGGGGTGGGGTTGTAGTGCCAGGGATCAGTGTGGGTGGGGTTGTAGGGCCAGGGATCAGTGTGGGGTTGTAGGGCCAGGGATCAGTGTGGGGTTGAAGGGCCAGGGATCAGTGTTGGGTGGGGTTGTAGGGCCAGGGTTCAATGTGGGGTGGGGTTGTAGTGCCAGGGATCAGTGTGGGTGGGGTTGTAGGGCCAGGGATCAGTGTGGGGTGGGGTTGTAGGGCCAGGGATCAGTGTAGGGTGGGGTTGTAGGGCCAGGGATAGGTGTGGGGTGGGGTTGTAGGGCCAGGGATCAGTGTGGGGTGGGGTTGTAGGGCCAGGGATCAGTGTGGGGTTGTAGGGCCAGGGATCAGTGTGGGGTTGAAGGGCCAGGGATCAGTGTTGGGTGGGGTTGTAGGGCCAGGGTTCAATGTGGGGTGGGGTTGTAGTGCCAGGGATCAGTGTGGGTGGGGTTGTAGGGCCAGGGATCAGTGTGGGGTGGGGTTGTAGGGCCAGGGATCAGTGTAGGGTGGGGTTGTAGGGCCAGGGATCAGTGTGGGGTGGGGTTGTAGGGCCAGGGATCAGTGTGGGTGGGGTTGTAGGGCCAGGGATCAGTGTGGGGTTGTAGGGCCAGGGATCAGTGTAGGGTGGGGTTGTAGGGCCAGGGATCAGTGTTGAGTGGGGTTGTAGGGCCAGGGTTCAATGTGGGGTGGGGGTTGTTGACCAGTGATCAGTGGGATTATTGGGCCAGGGATCAGTGTGGGGTGGGGTTGTAGGGCCAGGGATCAGTGTAGGGTGGGGTTGTAGGGCCAGGGATCAGTGTGGGGTGGGGTTGTAGGGCCAGGGATCAGTGGGGCTATAGGACCAGGGATCAGTGTGGGGTGGGGGTTGTAGGGCCAGGGTTCAATGTGGGGTGGGGGTTGTTGACCAGGGATCAGTGGGATTATTGGGCCAGGGATCAGTGGGGCTATAGGACCAGGGACCAGTGTGGATGGGGGTTTTAGGGCCAGGGATCAGTGTGGGGTTGTAGGGCCAGGGATCAGTGGGGTTATTGGGCCAGGGATCAGTGTGGGTGGGGTTGTAGGGCCAGGGATCAGTGTGGGGTCGGGTTGTAGGGCCAGGGATCAGTGTAGGGTGGGGTTGTAGGGCCAGGGATCAGTTTGGGGTGGGGTTGTTGGCCCACGGATCAGTGTGGGGTGGGGTTGTTGGGCCAGGGATCAGTGTGGGGTGGGGTTGTAGGGCCAGGGATCAGTGTGGGTGGGGGTTGTAGGGCCAGGGATCAGTGTGGGTGTGGGTTGTAGGGCCAGTTATCAGTGTGGGGTGGGTTTGTAGGGCCAGGGATCATTGTGGGGTGGGGGTTGTAGGGCCAGGGATCAGTGTGGGGTGGGGGTTGTAGGGCCAGGGATCAGTGTGGGGTTGTAGGGCCAGGGATCAGTGTGGGTTTGTAGGGCCAGGGATCTGTGTGGGGTTGTAAAAGTAAAGATCTACCTAGGCGTTAAAGCTCAATTCTATAAGTATAGATTTTATTAATGAGAATAAATACTGTGATGTTCGAAATATGTACAAAGTATGAAAACCGTTCATTTAGTCGCGTTACGCGTGTATATTTTGGTGTTCGCAATTGAGCAAGTATATTATTATTTTTGCAGTATGTTACGTGCGCAACGTTTCACTCCGGTAGTTCCGCAATACTGCGAGCTAAAAAAATAACGATTCACTCTTGTTTTTAAAAAGAGTTAATTTGTTATATTTGTACAAACAACGATTCTGACTTCCTTACTGATTATATATATATAATATATATATATATATATATATATATATATATATATATATATATATATATATATATATATATATATATATATATATATATATATATATACAGTGGCGTAATGAGGTCGGGTGTCACCCGGTGCGGCACTCAATGGTGTCACTCCCCAGAGGCGTAGCGATCCTTCCCGGGGACACACTTTCAAGTTTTACTGCGAGCTAAAAAAATAACGATTCACTCTTGTTTTTAAAAAGAGTTAATTTGTTATATTTGTACAAACAACGATTCTGACTTCCTTACTGATTATATATAATATATATATATATATATATATATATATATATATATATATATATATATATATATATATATATATATATATATATATATATATATATATATATATATATATATATATATATATATATATATATATATATATATATATATATACAGTGGCGTAACGAGGTCGGGTGTCACCCGGTGCGGCACTCAATGGTGTCACTCCCCAGAGGCGTAGCGATCCTTCCCGGGGACACACTTTCAAGTTTTCGATTTGCACCCCCCCCCCCCTCTCAAACTTTCGATTTGCACCCCCTCCCTCAAGTTTTTCTCTATATATTTTGCTATTTTTTGCCTTGGTGTCACCCCCTAAATGGTGTCACCCGGTGCGGTCCGCACCCCCGCCCCCCCCCTCGCTACGCCCCTGTATATATATATATATATATATATATATATATATATATATATATATATATATATATATATATATATATATATATATTATAGGCCTATATATATATAGGGGTGTGAGTCCATGGGAGGGGTTATAACCCCTCAACCCCCCCCCCCCCCCCATGCCTACGCCACTGGGCTAAACGCATCCGACTCATCCTAAAGTAAGTCTATCGCCTTCCCCTAGAACGAATAAAAAAATGCTTGTAAAAACATAATTTAAAAAAATACTTTAACCAGTGTCCATCTACAAGAAATTAAAATCCTCCCTATCCCTCCCCCCGACCCTACCCTCCCCGAAAATACAATGTACTCTTTTTACTTTCTCGTATATACGAAGTATAGAGAAAGTATTGTAATCGTGCACAAAAATCTCTTGAAATTGTAACAATTTTCACCATATTACACCTCAGTACTTCATCACATCCGAAGTATAGAGGACTTATTTTAATCGGGCAAAAATTATCAATCCAGATTTATCAAAATTAAGAGGTTTTATGCGTAATCCATTCTGAAAAACTGGGCTTTGCAATTCTGTCCGTATGTCTGTGTGTCTGTCTGTGTGTGTGTGTGTGTAAACACGATTACTTGAGTACCGTTACAGCTAGATTGATGAAATTTCATATATAAGTATTTTATCAAAATCGTAGATCCATATCAACTTTTGAGCGATTTCCGATAACCGGAAGTGGTACTTTTTCTACTTTGAATTTTTCAAAAGCCTATAACTTGAGTAGTATTTCATATAGATAAATGAAATTTCACATGTGAGTAAAAGATCTAATTTTCTACCTTCTGTTAAATTTTGAGTAATTTCCGTTGACCGGAAGTAGTAATTTACGCTACTTCCGATTTCTCAAAAAACTAATATAAATTTTAAAGTACTAATAATATTGCGCACTATTATGCACTTTTTTATTTGGCGTTCACTTGGTGTGCAATTCTTTTGTCTACGAGATTTTATTCTATTTTTAAAACTTTAAGTATTTAAAATGGATTAAAAATCATGTCTATAGCCCGAGTTGTTTTATATAAGAATATTCGAGAAAGTTTAGGGGAGATCACTCCCGGTTTATTTTTTAGAGAAGAATGACTAAAAAAAAGATGCAATGTGTTATTTTCGCCTAACGTTCTTTGGTGCTACCAACATAGCAATTCAGTGATAAACATAGATCTACATAGTTTATGTAACTTTTCATTTGCTTGACAATAAATAAAGGGATGGGAAAAACAAAATACGCCATGGAAGCACGCGCATTGAAAATTATCCGCCATATTTAAAAATAGCGCGTCATGAACATAAAATAAATAAACCGGGAGTGATCTCCCTTAAACTTTCTCGAATATTGTAATATAACACTACGGAGCATGGCAAAAATCAATTTTTAATTACTTAAGCTTTTTATAATAGAATAGAATCTCGTAAAAAAAAAGAATTGCACACCAAGTGAACGTCAAAAAAAATGTGCATAATAGTGTGGGATATTTTTAGTACTTTATAAATTCACATGCGTTGTTTTGAGAAATCGGAAATAGTGTAAATTACTACTTCCGGTCGACGGAAATTACTCAAAATTTGATAGAAGGCAGAAAATTAGAACTTTTACTTGCATGTGAAATTTCATTTATCTATCTGAAATAGTACTCAAGGTATAGGCTTTTGAAAAATTCAAAGTAGAAAAAGTTCCTATTTCGGTTATCGGAAATCGACCAAAAGTTGATACGGATCTACGATTTTAATATAATACTTACATATGAAATTTCAACAACCTAGCTGTAACGGTACTCAAGTTATCATGTTCACACACACAAACACAGACACACATACACACAGAGCCGGCGTTAGGAATACGCGGGGCCTAGGGCCAACCATCCGCGCGGGGCCTGCTTTTTTCCATTATATATATATATATATATAACTTTCCACTTTAATGTTTATCTCTCCCATGTTTTAACCCAATGTTCTTAGTTTTTTTTTCCTTGCTAAGATATTAAAAAACTTTTGACAGTTATGTAATTCATACCCAATCACTTAAGAAAATTCAATCACGTGCCGAAAAATTAGGAAAATAAAGTTGTTTAAATTGTTTGTTAATGACTAATAGTTAATATAAAAGTCGTGCGTTTTAGGTGTATCTAAAAAGAGATAGTGTTAGTAAGTACAGAGTTTTAGACAAATTACAAAATCAACAAAACTAAAGTAAAGTTGAAAAGAAATAGAAAAACACTGATAGCTTTTGGACTTAGGGATCATCCATAAAGAACGTCACGCTTTTTTGGACGATTTTTACAAAGTTGTGCGACGAGGACAATTCGCTGACTATATCATGTCAGCACCACTGGAAGACGATTGAATAAAACAATTTGGATGAAAACGATAAAGTAATCATTCTGTCTTGGAACGGGTGAATCCTTAAGATGACACAACATAACAGTTTTAACTTTCTTCCAAAAAATAATAATAAATCACCCTGTTTAATGCCCCCTGATATAGATCCTAAGGGCCTCCCCCCCCCCCCCTCTTCGCCCTCCTCCCACCCCTCTGCAGCAACTGAATGTTAATTTTGTTATACCAAGACAAGTAGGGCTACATATACGACATCTTCAACAAGAAAGTCAGGACTAGCGTTCATCAGGTCACCAACTGTCTACTACAGACATCCGTCTGCTCACTAAAAGGAAGTCTTCATCGGTCCGCATACAATAGGGTATCTCTTTACCAGAATTTCTTCCTAAGCCCCCCCCCCCACCCCCCCCCCCCCCCCCGAAAAAACACTGCTCTTTACGTGTTTCCCAAATTTACATCCCATGTCAGGACGGGGGCTGATTCGCATCCAACAATCTCCAGTCAGCTCAGGTCAAATGCCATGCGACCGTACCCTACACAAAGGGGAGGTCTGACACTGTTTTTGTATCGAATTACGGCCTGTCCCAGTTCAGGTGGGTGATAACTCACTAACATCAACCGTGGCCTCAGTTATAACAATCAACAACGTCGGCATTCGACCATTTAGTTTTCCCAATTGAATTCAGCAACAATTAATTTAAGTTTACAAACGAATTCAGATAACAATGACAGTGCTGAAGCGCGGGGCCCCTTCAAGCGCGGGGCCTGCGGCGACCGCCCCGTTTGCCACCCCCTAACGCCGGCTCTGCATACACATACAGACATACGGACAAGATTGCAAAACTATGTTTTTCCGACTCAGGGAGCCCTAAAACGTCGAGATTTGCAAAAATCTCGATTTTTTTTCTGCACGATTACAAGACTTTCTCAATACTTCGTATATACGAGAAAGTAAAAAGTGAACTTGTCTGCATGGAGGTTCGCTGAATCGGTAGAAATATACTTTTTTTGTGTAGAAATAATCTAACCTTTTTTTTTTTAAAATAGACTTTTTTTTTCAGAAATAGCCTTTTTTTTTAGAAAATAAAATAACTTTATTAAAGTTTTTTAGAAATAGACTTATTTTTTTTCAGAAATAGCCTTTTTTTAGAAATAGACTTTTATTTTAGAAATAGACTTGATATATATCTAGGGGCAAACATGACGGTTACGATGTAGAAGCTTCTTTATTTTTCTGGAATACAGTGGAGGGGAACTCGAGCGGTTACTGTCTGGTGCTATCGGGGCACTCTGACTTTGCCCTTTGCCCATTTCAGAAGATACGCTCGAGCTTCTGCGCTGGTCAATCGGCAAAGTTTTAAAGTGCAACGGTCACCATGCAGAGAATAACTAATCGTGTAACTCGACATAATATCGAATGCTGAACTCTAAGGCCTGATTGTCTTTAGTTGTAAATGAAGTTTGAGGTTAGGTTAGGTTAGGTTAGGTTAGGTTAGGTTAGATTAGGTTAGGTTAGGTTAGGTTAGGTTAGGTTAGGTTAGGTTAGGTTAGGTTAGGTTAGGTTAGGTTAGGTTAGGTTAGGTTAGGTTAGGTTAGGTTAGGTTAGGTTAGGTTAGGTTAGGTTAGGTTAGGTTAGGTTAGGTTAGGTTAGGTTAGGTTAGGTTAGGTTAGGTTAGGTTAGGTTAGGTTAGGTTAGGTTAGGTTAGGTTAGGTTAGATTATAGTATAGTTACTTCCCATTTTTACATTAAAACCATATAAGGTAAATAATGTACAGTGTTTCCTCTCAAATACAGTTTAAACATAAATGTAATAGTGGTTGGGAAAAATGCGATAGTTGTTTATCTATTTTATTACCTAAATTTGTGCAAAACTTTATTAGTTGCATGATTTGATATTTCATAGAATTTACAATTATTATTCTTTACTTAATAAAAAGTATAAACTTTAGGTACGTTAATATTTATTTCATAAACAAACACAATTACGATTTGATCAATTATTACATACGGTTGTTTAATAAATCTTAAAAAAAATATTAAAAATTGTAAGAATATAATATTGACAATAAAGTGGAAGCCATATTTTAATCAATTAAAATATCTCTTGTCCATTAACAAAGGCCCAGAAAATAGCCCCACCATGCACTTAGGACAGGGGTCGGCAACCTGCCGCTCGCGAGCCGCATGCGGCTCTTTTGATATCAAGATGCGGCTCTCCAGATCCTTGCATAAATACTATTAATCTTAATAAAAAATATAAAAAATTTGAAATAAAAAAATGTTAGTGGCTCTTTAAAACCAGGAAAATTTTGAAAATTGTAACTTTTGGCTCTTCCGCTTCAAAAGGTTGCCGACCCCTGACTTAGGACAAGCATTACCAGACCTTTGCTCAGCAGAAATCGGTGTTTTTAAAAGTTAAAAAAAACTTCTTTTTGAATGTGGGGTCTGGTTATTTTGTGATGATAAGTGACAGACGTGATGTCATTTATGGATGACCCCCCCCCCCCCGAAACCCACAGTAATCCAAGGGAAGATGGGTAGTCTAGTACTAAATAAATATCACACACATTTATAAAAGGAATATCAATGACTGCCATAGGACTACCCTTCACTGATGTCTGATGCCCCCTTTTTCTATATAAGTTTTGCCATACGGACAGGGTAATGTCAAAACGAGTGACAGACTATTAAGTGTTACAACTTTTTTTGAGTGAGATCGGCAAACATATGGAAGTTATGATGACACCATGACACAACATATCGCAACTTTTTTTAAAAAAAGTGTCTCCTCCCCCCCCCCCCCCCCTTCTGCACGCCATTGCCCTAACCCTAACGCAGCTATTCAGGTCAATGCGCATGAGCAGAACTATTGAATTTCGTATTTTCTTCCAAAGCATCTTTTCCCGAGTAGTCCCTTCGTTAAATGGACCTTTACACGATTCTGCTTCCTCTCCACGTGATCATGCCGGATGCTGTTGAGGTTATGGATGAACTACTTCTCCAATAACCGCAGTTTAGAGCTTGAAGTGATCTAGATCTAGATCTATGCTTTTGTGATCTGCCGCTTGCTGGTAATTTTTTAATTATTGAATTTATTAGGCCTACTACTAAATTCTAGATCTAGATTCTAGATCTACAGTAGATGTAGAATGAAGAAAGATTTGGTAATCTATTCTTCTATCGCTTTACTTTGTTTTAAGTACGTACTTACTTAGATCTACTACTTAACTAGATCTAGATCTAATCTAGATCTAGATTCTAAGTAAATCTAGATTCTACGTAAATCGCCCCCGACTAGATTTCTAGATTTAGATCTAGATCTAGAATCTAGTAATGTGAAAAACAGGTGACTCATTACATTTTAATAGGCCTAGAATCTAGGCCTAATTATTTCACATTTTTAAGAGGATTTATGTTTTGAAATTTACAAAAATGTTACAAAGTTTCATTATGTAGTGTAGATCTAGATCTATCTCAAACTGTTTTTTAAACAATTGAATTTCAGTAGTAATAAATGAAGACTAGCTAATAGTAGCTGTTTTCATCCGAGGCAACCATGCTCATTTACTATAGCAGCCATCTTGTTTAAGTTTTTTTTTGGTAAACTTATAGCGGGAGATTCAGGGGAAGCCACTATTTTACAAATAGCTTCTGTTTATATAGCAAATCTTGCTCGCAAACACTGCTGTTTAAAGATAATTTTTGGCCTATAGGCCTATATATATATATATATATATATATATATATATATATATATATATATATATATATATATATATATATATATATATATATATATATATATATATATATATATATATATATATATATATATATATATATATATATAGGCCTATTGATATATATATATAGGCCTATATATAGTCTTATTGAGCCATTGATTTTGGTTTATTATTCAGTTATCTATAATATTTGACACAAATAGTCTATATCACAATATAGGACCTACTTATACTTGTATTAAAGCCTTGACAATGGGGTAACTTTTTCGTTTAGTCATACAGTAATATTTTAATTAATAAAACTCTTACTATTTTATTAATAAAACATGCAACCTCCTAAAATTCCAGGAGGTTCTGGAAAATTTATAAAATTTAAAAAATTGTGAAAACCTTCTGGAATTCTCATGTAATTTTTTTTAATGTCTTAAAATGGACACCAGCGAGTTGACAAGATTCCTTCCATAATGTTGTTGACATGGAATAAAAGCGTGCTTTTTAGATTTTGGCCGTAAAAAAAAAATATATAAAAACTTAAGCCTAAAATTAATTTAGAAATTTTATATTTTTAGAATAAATGCTATAAAAGTTGCAGACCCAGAGAACTTGAAAATAATTTGTTGAGTTTAAGGCTACATTTCTATTTATTTTCATCATCAAGCCTAAGTTATAACCGGATGTTTCACTTTCGCAAGACAAATATTGATTGGCTGTACAGTAACTTAGTGATCGATAACTATTTGTTTACAAAACTTTGCAGATCAAGTTTTTAAATAACAATGCAAATTTAAACCCCATGACCTAGTTTTCTGTTTAGCTTACAATGTGTACAATATAATTTATGGCGGCCTATCGAATAGCAGGATGCCATTGTTTATGTCGCCATTACACGTGAAAACCAAATTGTTTTTGCTTTTTTTTAAATTTTTATTTAGTTACCGAAAATATTAAAAACATCAGATACATCCAATCTTTAGTAAAGTCCAAAAAAAAAACCAGACAAGCAGGATTTTATAACCATATTAATTGTAACTAAGCCGTGCATGGTTTTTAAATTAATTTATGGACCTCTCAAATACCTTTGAGACTTTTCTCGCTGGCGTCCATTAGTGAACAGTGAAAATCCAACCTCTATTTTTGTTTTTGTTCAGTCAATCAGCAAGTTGTAGACTATGGGCGAGCTGAAGCAATATGTATAAAAAAAAACGTGTTCTTGATCTAAAGCAAAAGGTTTACAAATAATAATATGAAATATATGCAAATTTCAAATATCTTCATGATCAGCGTGATCGCCGCACCCGTTTTCTTTTTTAAAAAAGTTTTGACAAGTGGAGGGTTCACTGTGAGTTCAGTTATATCAGCAGCCCTATAGCAAACATAGCATGGACTAGGCCTGTTGCTAATCGAGATGTCACAGCCTATCTTAAATAGCATTTTTATTCCTGCTGTGACGTCCGCTCTAGGCCTAGTATATTCTGACCTGAAATGAACTCACTGTGATCTTTCTACCGTTTCTTGTTTGGGAGGGAGGGGAAGAGAATCCGGCAACAAACTGTAATAGCAGTCTACTACTACTATTAGGCAAAAAGCATTAATTTTGATGTGGCTTGGTTATCATCAAGGTGGAGATTTTTGGCTCCAATGTTTTTTCAAGTAATTCCAAAACCCCTTTTAAAATATTTTATAGATCCCTACTAATTGATGCTTATCGAGTCTAGGTCTATAACATTTTCCATCACATGAACTAATACTTTCAGGCTTAGTTTTAAAAAATAATTGATACTATATCCATCTTTAAGGAGCTAAGACATTATCTTTAGAATGATAAAGTGGGCAACTCGATCATTACATTTGCATTAACTAAATGTTCTAAAAATGTCCCCTTTTTTGTTATATTGTAAAATCTATTTAAAAAACTGTGTGTAAGGGAAACATTAATTGTAATTAGAAAAGGCTTTCATTGTTATTTTGGAGTAACAGATACCTCTTTTATTTAAGATATTAGCTATATTAAACTATACTATGAATTTTTCCAATAATGGCGTAAGACTGCTTTAATTGCAGAAAAAAAGAACACATTTACTGCGCTTAATCAAGTTAATGTACATGTGGCCAAACAATAGAGATTTCTTAATTTTTAAAAAATGTCCTGGAATTTATTTAAAACTGGAAAACTCATGGAATTTATTTTTAGCTTTGGAGCATGAACCCTGAATAGCAGTCCTCCTTGTATTGTGTAATGAGCCACTGAAACTTACCAACTTATACTTTCACTTTCAAAGAATTTTCAACTTAGCGCTAAAGGCAAATTTAAAGCTCCAATGTTTTTCTCAAGTAATTCCAAAACACCTTTGAAAACATTTAGTAGACCCCTTCTAGTTTATAAGCTTATTGAGTCTAGGTCTATAAAATTTTCCATCTCATGAACTAATATTTTCAGGCTTAAAGTAAAAAAGTTGATACTATGTCCATCTTTAAGAAGCTTAGACATTATCATTAGATTGATAACCTAGTGGGCAACTCAATCATTACAATTACATTAGCTAAATGTGAATTTTTTTTTCCTTTCTTGTTATACTAGCAAATTAAAGCAGCACTTTCACAATACATATATGTTTGACTCATCATTATAGAAGACAGGATATTATGAACAAGAATATAGGTATAATTTTATTCATATATATGATTATAATGTCAGCTACTTTTTTGTTTGCTGTAGCTTGTTGATTATACCATACTAAACCATGGGTACCTGTTTACTAGCATTATAGGCCTATATATTTTTACTGTCATACTAATTTTGAAAAAATAGATTATAAAAAAAAGATATTGGTCAAGACAATATGTGCATTACTAAACATTGAACGATATTAGTGACAAAGCAAAGAAATAGCTAAAAATCCAACACATTTAAAATAACATATGCTACCAATACCTATTAGAAAAATTAAAACCAAATTATATACATTATTATTCAACACAACACCAAATTGTTTTTGCAAGCTTTTATTTAATTTGTTTCCTCTGTCAATAGTTGTCAGTCTGTCTAGATCGAAAAGTCTGAGCAAAATTGCAGGCACTTCTACCTGACAGACACTGTTCATAGTTGGTTCGTGGGTCAAGACATGAAGATAATGCAACATGACATTAAATTTGACTTAATTGGATGTCTAATTAATTTTTTATGAATTAATTAAAATTTTGACAAAATTAGTAGGCAGTCCTATCCAACTATTCCACATGCGTCATCACGTTCAATAGATGCGCAATGGTTTTTTAGTCATGTAACTCTATTGTAAATAAAAACATGTTAAGTACCAAAAAAAAAATTCATAAAAAACATTTAATAACAAGCTTTTATGTAATAATGCACTAAAATGGAGAAAATAAATTACACACTACTATTTAAATAACTATAAAGAAAATCTTGGGTCTCTTCCTAAATATTAGTAAAGGTATCCAATATATACTAAAGTGACCCACGCTTTTCTTTATAGTTATTTATATAGTAGTGTATAATTTATTTTCTCCTTTTTATTGCATTTATACATAAAAGCTTGTTATTTCAAACCTTTTTATGAATTTTTTTTCAGTACTTAAAATTTTTGAAATTTACAATAGTTGCATGACTTAAAACCATTGCACATCTAATGAACGTGATGTTGCATGTTTAATAGTGCAGAATAGTTTGATGAGACAGTCTACTAATTTGGACAACATTTTAATTAATTCATTAAAAATGTATTAGGCATCCAATTAAGTCAATTTAATGTCATGTTGCATGCTGCTTAGTCTTCATGTCTTGACCCAACGTCGAAACAAATCTGTCAGTTAAAAGTGTCCAAAATTTTGTTCGGGTGTTTAAATCTTGACATACAGAGGACTGACAACTGATGACAGAGGAAGCGAGTTAAATAAAAGCTTGTAAAAATAGTTTATGGTCAAAACATGTGCATTATTAGTCAACACAACACCATATTAAATGCACACACTGATTAAAAGACTTAAATGATTCTGTTAAAAACCTGGCTGTTCAATGGTCATTGTGTTCTTTTTTAAAGTAATTTGTATTCGTTTGACAGAGAAAATTGTATACATTTCATAGTGTACATCTTGATAGGTTGATTTATAGAATCTAGATCTGAATCAAATTTGAATGAAATAGTTCATTTCTTCGTTTTGTATAATTAGAAGATGACACCATTAGTGTTGTGTTCTTTCCGTAGTTTAAAGCAGGTAATGTCCCCTAGCCTACCTTGCTCTAACTGTAAACAAATTTATAAATCTATATACTAACCACCACAAAACTTTTATGCATGCACATATCTTTATTCCCTGCCATACGAATAAAATAGAGTTGAAAGTTTTTACAATTGTTGCATTTTGGGAACTTTTGATGATTTTTAAATCTTGAAGCCGTCATTCAATAGGAATCCCATTCATAACATTTGATTTGGTTCAAATTTTTTAACTCTCCCTGGCTAACAGGGCTTGAATTTAAGTGAGAGAGAACAAGAACTTACAAGTCCTATTGTGTACAAATATTGTCATAAAAAAAAATTAAGTGCAAATTAGTGCCAAGCTGCCTGAAGAAATCAAGTGTTTATTAAGCTGTTTATGACAAATTTACAGCTGTAACTAAAATTAATTTTCAAACTTTTATTAAATATTTTGATAAGATTTTGGTTTTTGTTATTGTTAATATTTTAGTATTTCTATTTTTAAAAATAATTTAAAGAAACAGATAGCTCTAGATATTAAACTGCAATCCTGATGGCTTTGTTATTAATAAAATGTCTTGGCTATATCACCAGTTTAACATTTACATTTTTTTTTAATCATCAGTTCATATCTAAGAAGCTGTCCAGCATGGAGGTGGAAACAGATGTGTTAGCTGCAGTTTCATCTACTGTAGATGTACAGTCAAATGAATTGACAGAGTTTTCATCTTCTGGAGATTTGAAATCAAATGTATCAACCATAGTATTATCATCTTCTGAAGACATAAAAGCAGAATTAAAATTTTTTAATTTCCAGGATATTAAACATGACATAACATACACTAAAGATGTAAAACCTGATGTTACACCAGAAATTTCTTCTTCTGAAGACATAAAAGCAGGATTGTCAACATTGTTTTATTTCCAGGATATTAAACCTGACATAACATTTAAAGCCCCCAAGGATGTAAAACCTGATGTTGCACCAGAATTTTCTTCTTCTGATGACATAAAACCAGAATTATCATTTTTTAATTTCCAGGATATGAAACCTAACATGTCATTTAAAACTTCCCAAGATTTTAAACCTGATATTACATTTTCAATTGAGAAAATTATTGAGAAACCCGCTGCATCAGCAGTATTTTCAGCATCTGAAAATTTAAAACCAGAATTATCAACTACTGAAAATTTAAAACAAGATTTCGTAACAGAATTTTTATTTTTTGAGGATAAACAACAACATGGACTTGAAGAAAATCTTCAGTTTTCTAGGGACAAAAAAAATAAATTTGTTTATTGTCATCAAATACTTTCTCATAGTTCTAATATTAATATTCATGAAAATGTTCATTCTGCAGATAAGCCATATGAGTGTGATGTTTGTCATAAAAGGTATTCTCAAAGTTCTCATTTAAAAACACATAAAAAAGTTCATTCAGGAGAAAGGCCACATGAATGTGATGTTTGTCTTAAAAGCTTTGCAGAAAAGCATAGTCTTATACGTCATAAAAAAGTTCATTCAGGAGATAAACCACATGAATGTGATGTTTGTCATAAAAGGTTTTCTCAAAGTTCTCATTTAAGAACACATAAAATGGTTCATTCAGGAGAAAGGCCACATGAATGTGATGTTTGTCATAAAAACTTTAAGTATAAGAAGGGTCTATTACGACATAAAATTATTCATTCTGGAGATAAACCATATGAATGTGATGTTTGCCTTAAAAGATTTACAGATAGCTCTTATTTAAGAACACATAAAAAGGTTCATTCAGGAGAAAGGCCTCATGAATGTGATGTTTGCCTTAAAAGATTTACAGAGAGTTCTTATTTAAGAACACATAAAATGGTTCATTCAGGAGAAAGGCCTCATGAATGTGATGTTTGTCATAAGAACTTTAGTTCTAAGAAGGGTCTATTAAAACATAAATTTATTCATTCCGGAGATAAACCATATGAATGTGATGTATGTCTGAAAAGATTTACAAATAGTTTTTATTTAAGAAAACATAAAAAGGTTCATCCTGGAGAAATGCCTTATGAATGTGATGTTTGTCATAAAAACTTTGTGGATATGAAGGATCTATTACGACATAAAATTGTTCATTCAGGAGATAAACAACATGAATGTGATGTTTGTCATAAAAGGTTTACTTATAGTTCAAATTTAAGTACACATAAAAAGGTTCATTCAGGAGAAAGGCCCCATGAATGTGATGTTTGTCATAAAAGGTTTTATCAAAGTTGTAATTTAAGTCAACATAAAAAAGCTCATTCAGGAGATAAACAACATGAATGTGATGTTTGTCATAAAAGGTTTACTTATAGTTCAAATTTAAGTACACATAAAAAGGTTCATTCAGGAGAAAGGCCCCATGAATGTGATGTTTGTCATAAAAACTTTAAGTGTAAGAAGGGTCTATTACGACATAAAATTATTCATTCTGGAGATAAACCATATGAATGTGATGTTTGCCTTAAAAGATTTACAGAGAGTTCTTATTTAAGAACACATAAAATGGTTCATTCAGGAGATAGGCCACATGAATGTGATGTTTGTCATAAAAACTTTAAGTATAAGAAGGGTCTATTACGACATAAAATTATTCATTCCAGAGATAAACAATATGAATGATATGTTTGTCTTAAAAGATTTACAGAGAGTTCTTATTTAAGAACACATAAAATGGTTCATTCAGGAGATAGGCCACATGAATGTGATGTTTGTCATAAAAACTTTAAGTATAAGAAGGGTCTATTACGACATAAAATTATTCATTCCAGAGATAAACAATATGAATGATATGTTTGTCTTAAAAGATTTACAGATAGTTCTAATTTAAGAGCACATAAAAGGGTTTATTCAGGAGAAAAGCCATATGAGTGAAATGTTTGACATCCAAGGTTTTCTCAAATTTCTTATCTTCACACAAAAAAAAAATTATTAAAGAGACAAGCCCTTTGAATTTTTATTTGTCACAAAAAGTTACTCAGAAGAATAATTTGTTATGACATATAAGTTTCTAAGAGATCGTTTATAAATGACGTCACACACGTATGGGGGGAGTAGGGGATCTGTAATTTTGTGAGGGGGGGGGGCAATTAAGATGGTGCGACGTCTCACTTTGCATTACAAAAAAACATGTTAGATAACGAAATGTAGACGCGTTTTTAGAAAACTGTTTTAATACATTGTAATAGGAATTAATTAAAATACTCTATTTTGACAGTTCAGACAAGATTTTGGAAATATATTGATGTTTAAAAAAAATTCAACTGCTATTTTGAGGGGGGGGGGGGGTTGTAGGCTGAGGTGTGGCGTCATTTGGGGGGGGGGGGGTCTGGCTTTTTTGTGACGATTTGCTTTAAACAGTGGCGTATCTAGGGTGGGGAAGCATTTTAGGACACCGGCGCCTTTTTTTTTTAAATAGAAAATTTATTATATCAGGCAAAAATAGTGATGAATGACTAAAATAATGAAAATAAAATAAATGCAGCTATTTTGTGTTCAGCGTTTGTCAGAATATAGAGACAGTATTATGATCTTGCTGAATAATTAACAGGTATTTCACAGTTTACTCAATTTTACACCTCTCTACATTTTCATATACGGAACATAAAAGATTACTAGAATCTTGCAAAATGGATATTAAGATAAAGTTAAGACGACTTTTGCTTGTTTAGGAGCCCACAAATTGTACGTTTGTTGTATTGGTAAAACTACTATTCTGTACTATCCTGTATTCTACAAATAAATAAAAAGAATATAATAACAATAAATTCAGTTTTATGTACGTTAACTTCTTTTTGTTTTACAAAAATATAGTACAAGTGCATAATTTGAATTCTCTCCCTTCAGTGTTTTACGAAGAGAGTGTCTATTGGTACTTTACTACAAATAGCCCTCAGAAGGCTATTCGTACTTCGCTATTTTTGCCGACCAATAACATTATTTTTAAATTCATTGTCCTGCGCATGCGTGCATAATTATTTTTTAAATAGTTTATGTATGAGATTCAAATTTTGTATCTGGTTGCAAATGTTCCGGTGGTCGAAGTGGTTGTGCGTTGAATAGTTTGTTTTCGAGGCGTGGGTTCTATACCCTATAGGTATGAGTTGTTTTCTGTTGTTTTTTTTTTTGCTTTTTTTTTTAAATTTTACTTAAGGATTAGGGTTATGCGTTAGGCTTAGGGTAGGCATAGGGTTAGGGTTAGTGAGATCTAAAAAATAATTAGTTCTAGATCTATACAACATGTAAAAGATGAAAAAGGGAATTCATGAATCATAGAAAAGATGCCTCGCGCTGATTGGTCAGAGTACTAATAGCCTTCATAGGGCTATTTGTAGTTATGTACGAATAGCCGCAGCCTTTACATAAGCCTTTAGGAAAAGTAATTGAGACCATCCCAATTTCCGATAGAAGAACATCGGCGCTTTGGGGTCCCTTTTAAGTTCCTTACTCAGAACAATTAATAATATGACGTCATTTAGGGGTGAAGTTCTGGCTTTTTGTGAGTCGTCAAAAAAGCATAACGTCATTTATGGATGTCCCTTAAATCAGAAGGTTTTCTTCCGCGTGAACTGGGCACATACAGCTGTACATTTTAACATCGTGTGTCTGTCTTTTATGAATGACTACACACTTCATACTATCGCATTGAAAATTTGGGAAGTTTTTGAGTACACTCAAGCAAAGGTTTCTGTCATAGGCCTAACATTTGTTTAAAACTATTGAAGTGACGGCTTCCTAAGAAAATGTGCAGTTGAGCGCCCCGAGATCCCCAGTGGCTATCTTAGCATCCGGGGTTCGCTTATTGGGAGTGCTGTACAGGGAGGTGTACTACTTGAATCGTCAGTCTCGCTGCGTTACGCGCCTCCGCCGAAAGCCGTGTCACCAGAAACGCGCGATGACCCTGACACCATAGCCGCCGCCGAGGGGTGTTTCATCAGCGTAAACCGGGGCATTTCTGCGGTAGTGTTGATAAACGAGCGCCCCATCAACTAAGCTGGCGCGTCTTTGTGGTAGAGTGGGACAAATAACGAAGGAAGAGGGGGGGGGGGGGGGGGGGGGGAGGAGGGAAGTGAAAATTCCAAATTATGTGGACGTCATAAATGGGTGACCTCAATTACAAAACAATGATATAAGTAACGAGCCGGCCCGCGGCATAACATACGCCGCTATTTAGTTGTTGTTTTTTCTACTTTTCAGTAATTCATAATTTGTGAATTCAACAGTACCAACGCTGACACTGAAAATATTTCTTTAAAACACTATAAGTAGCTCGTTAACGACCATAACCCCCCCCCCACTTTAACCAGTGTCCATCCACAAGAAATTAAAATCCTCCCTATCCCTCCCCCCGACCCTACCCTCCCCGAAAATACAATGTACTCTTTTTTTTGTAGAGAAGAATGACTAAAAAAAGATGCAATGAGTTATTTTCGCCTCTAACCCGCCTAACGTTCTTTGGTGCTACCAACATAGCCATTCAGGGATAAACATAGATCTACATAGTACATGTAACTTTTCATTTGCTTGACAACAAATAAAGGGATGGGAAAAACAAAATACCCCATGGAAGCACGCGCATTAAAAATTATCCGCCATATTTAAAAATGGCGCGTCATGAACATAAAATAAATAAACCGGGAGTGATCTCCCCTAAACTTTCTCGAATATTGTAATAAAACACTACGGGGCATGGCAACTCGGGACATAGACAATATTTTTAATCAATTTTTAATTACTTAAACTTTTGGTAAAATCTTAGTTTAGCGTCGTAAATTCCAACGTAGCTAGTAATGTGCGATGAAGGTAACTAATGAATATTTCTTTCATTTGGCCATATTTATGTCATATTTTACATTATATAACAGATAATTGAATAACAAATCACAATCAAAGACCAAACCAGTCATAAATATCCTGGAATAAACTTTAAACTACCCCGTTCGAGACAACAATGAGTAAATACAAGCAGCGGCCATGTTTTAAAAACAATAAATTGTCTATTCGCATGTCGTTTGTGTTGATTTTGTGGTTTAATATGATTGTTTTGCATTGTTTTAATATATGCCGGGGGTCGTCCATAAATGACGTCACACTCGTAGGGGGAAGGGGGGGTTCGTAATTTTGTAACGTTGTGTGATGAGGGGGGGGGGGAGGGGTTCAGATGGTGCGACGTCACACTTTTGCATTTTAAAAAAGCAATGTTAGAAAACGAATTTTAGACGTTATTTTGCGTTTAAAAAAAACTGTTTTAATACATTATAATAACAATTAATTAAAATGCTCTATTTTGACAGAGTTCAGACAAGATTTTGGAAAAATATAGCTGTTTAAAAACAATTCAACTGCAATTTTGAGGGGGGTTGTAGGCTGAGGTGTGACGTCATTTTAGGGGGGGTCTGGCTTTTTGTGACGATGTGTGACGGAGGGGAGGGGGGGGGGGGTAAAAATCGTCAAAAAAAGCGTGACATCATTTATGGATGACCCCCTGTATAGTAATTTTTCTTTTTTTTTTTAATATAGTTGACATGAATGACTAAAAGACCTTATCAGACTTAATAGTGTGCATCCAAGACCACAACAATTGTTGGGAGGTCGAACTTTTGAACACTTTATTTGCAGTAAGCAAATCAATATTAGATCGCTCATAAATGACGTCGCTCTTAAGATAGTAATGACAGCGTGCATTATTACAGAGTGAACATATGAACATATTGTTTCAGATAGAAATTGTGATTTTGGTGGGGAGAGGTTAAGTAGAACTCAGCGATGTGATTTTGGAGACGAGTCAGGTTTTTTTTTCGTGAAAACAGGGGATGGTTGTGGGAGAAAGACCAGCTGTAGAAGTATGAAGCGTCATTCATTGGTGATCCATTTTCTCAGTGGGGACGATAGAACTATTAAGAAGGGTCAAGAAATGTAAAAAGCTTGCCGAGTCGCATTTCTTGAACCCCACCTTTTTCATTCCCCCACTTAGCACATCGTCACCGAGTTAACGCTCGCACGTGACGTCACGTAGCGGTACCGCCGACCGTTAGGCTAATTTTATAGAAAAAAAAAACAACAAGCACTGCCTTTTTGACGCTTTTGCGACGTTTAATTTGATTACATAAGTTGGTGTTCATTAAACAGCCCCTAACACATCTATCACTCGTCCATTTAAACGTACGTAGTTATTTCTGCAAGCTTGCTGTTTTGAGACTTTCGGCCCTTTAAACATGTATTAAGCTCACACCGTATAGAACTAGACTACCCGTATTAAGCTCCAAAAGAAGCTTGGTAAAAACAGGATGGCCGTCCGATTTTGAAGCTACTCTGCGCTTTATAAAAAGCACAATAAACGATAAGATGACACTTATATTAAAGTAAATTATAGTTCTGAATCTTGATACATAAAAAGTGATATTCGGAAATTAAGAGCCAGGCAGTCAACATGATATTTCAATTTGTCCAAGAAAATAAATTTCCTCAAACGATGGGGCATTACTAAATTTTCGCGCAGTTTAGCGAAATTGAATTTAAGTATTTACGTCATCTTACAAAGCGCGATAGCCTGCCTACTGGTCCTTTAACGCGGCCCATGCTAATGGCCGTATTCCTAACGCCCCGCATTAGACGCGGCTTATTCGTCGGCAGGGATTCGGTGGCAGCCTTTTTGACGGGGATAATGTGTTGAGGCCATTTTGCCAAATGTCTTAAACTAGCAGGCTTGCAACATTTGTGATGATTCGTTTTAAGCAAGGTATACGTATACTAATGCTTATTTATCGTTATTTTGATTGAACAAAGCATTATAGAGGTTCTCCATCAACCACCTAGGTATTTTCCCCCGTTCACCTCCTTTCATGAGACCGATACGTCATAAATTGCGGAGCCGCCTGAGTTGTTGTCGCAAATCTTCACTCACTCCCGTAGCAAATCATATGTGACATCATTTATGGACAACCCCATATCACTCACTTGGGTACTTGATATTGACAATTTGACAACAAAGGATAACCAAAATGTGTCTGGCAGGTGGAGACTTGCGATCGACCATAATGACAACACGCACTTTTTTAGATGATGTTTTACGAGGGAAGCTGGTGGATAATACATTTTGTCTCCCTGTATATATAATGATGACAAACATTTTTTGTTGTCAGAATTATGGTTAGAGATCTTAGATAAGGCAGAGTGAAGCGTAATTTTTTACATTATGACTTGTTGTGACATTGACAAGAAAAATATGACCAGAGCCGGCGTTAGGGGTACGCGGGGCCTATGGCCAACCATCCGCGCGGGGACTTATATTTTTTTCATTGGTGTATAATTAAATAAAACATGTACAGTGAGGCCTTTTTTTCTTCTCAACGCGAATTAATATTTATAACGATATATATGGTATTTTTAAGCTGTTTATCAATGTCGTATTAACATTAAGACACTGATTAACAAATAATTTGTTTACTTAGAAGTGCTTTTGAAACGTTGCTTGTTTCTGTTAAGGCTTTTAGTTTGAAAAGTAAAAAATAAAACAGATATAAATTTGAGACACGCATTAAAGTGACGATGAACGTCAGCTTCAAACCTGATTTTTTTACATTAATGTTTATTTATGAAAATCTTACCAGTACGTTCACAAACGAAGATCTACTTTTCTTGCCTTTCGTGAGGAAAATTCCACGATTATATCATCATAGTCCAAACTGGAGACTATGCCTTTTTCTATTTACAGAATTGACAGGCCGCAGAGCCTGTCTTGGGACATCGTTGATCTCAAATAGTTCTTGATTAATTTCAGTTTGGAGAAACTTCTTTCGGCGCTTGCCACTGTGACTGGAACTGTTAGCAAGATTTTGTAGGCGATCGCCTTATTGGGAAATGAATCCCCGAATACTCCAAATGTACTGAAGGTACTGTTTGGCTGACTTAATACCTTCGGGCAAAATTTCTCGAAACATTGTGAGCTCTGTACACAAATCTGCCTCGTTTAAGTCACGTGAGCTCACCGATCGCAACGCTATATCAAGATTCATGCAACTTTTTAACAAATCCTCATTATTTAATTTTCTCATTGTGTTTATGTTGTAGGGAAACCCAAAGAGTGAATCGTATTGTCGTAGCTGTTCAAATCGAGTGTTCATGCCAATAATTGCTTGATCCATTATACACAAGAAATACTCTGTTCTAAACTCATCTTCACCCGATAACGTGCTTTCATCTGGTACTCTCAACAGTGGCATTCAAAGTGTGTGGATGCCGGGGAAAATAGCAAAACATTCATAGATTTCGGAATAAGCTCGAATCGTGAAAACACTGTTTACGGCTATAGATATCCAAATGAAATGACTCACAAATGTAATCACGAACGCTCAGTAGGGTGGAACACTTGGGTGGGTGGCAGTTGCTGGGGTGAAGGATAACTGTGCATTTAAATCTATGGGATGCCAAACCCTAAAAAAAATCAGTTCGGGTACTACCTTACTGGATCTCTGACCGCAGCCATTCAAGAGAAGGTGCGTGTTTATAGAGCGTCCGCGTATTACATTACAGATTAAGACCGCGTTCTCACAAGAGAAGGTCCGTGTCTATAATTAGAAAGTTAACCATGTGACAGACAGCTTCATGTTATTTATGACTTTCGCGATGGCATGCTCGGACTGCCGGTAATTTAGACGTTTTAGAAATCAGGAGAACTTTACCATAAAACGGTCTTGGCCCGATTTATCAAACAGTATAGACTTTATAATTTGTTTAGTGTGCCTACACTATTTTAAAACAAGAATCACTATGGCCTTAACTATTATACTGAATATTCCTACACAGAGGCGTAGCGAGGGGGGTCGGGGGTGCGGATCGCACCGGGTGACACCATTTAGGGTGGTGACACCAAGGCAAAAAATAGCAAAATATATAGAGAAAAACTTGAGGGGGTGTAAATCGAAAGTTTGAGGTAGGGGGGGGGGGGTGCAAATCGAAAGTTTGAGGAGGGGGGGGGGGGTGCAAATCGAAAGTTTGAAAGTTTTTTTTCCCGGGAAGGGTCGCTACGCCTCTGGGGGGGGGGGGGTCGACACCATTAAGTGCCGCACATGGTGACACCCGACCTCGCTATGCTACTGTCCCTACAATTAATTAAAATAAACATGTGCTTAATCACTTTACGAATACCGTTAAAGTTTACCAAAATGAAAATGGACATAATTACTGTATAAATGCCCTTCAAAAATCTAAAAATAAATACAAGTATAATGTATTTAAAGATGACCTGACAATATATAAAATAAACATGAACATAATTACTGTATGGATGCCTATCAAACGTATCAAGGTGAATATGCATAATTACACAAAAGATGCCCATACAGTGTATAAATTATGATTTTAGGGATAAATGCTCTGGATTTCCGGGGCATGTCCCCATCCGCTCTCCCCCCCCTCCTCCTCTGCAAGCCATCATCAGGTCACTGACTGTTTACTACAGGCACCCCCGCCTGCTCACTAAAAAAAAAACGTCTTCAACGGTCCGCAAACAATAGGGTATCTTTTTACCTTTTTCCCGATTTTACCTCCCATGTCAGGTCGGGGGCTAATTCGCGACCGCCATCTCCAGTCACCTCAGGACAATAGCGAGTCGACAGTGCCAGCGATGTGTGACACTAATGTCTTTCTTTAGTCCCAGTCCATGTAAAGGATAACTCACTAACATCAGCCTTGGTCTCAGTTTTAACATCCAACAATTTCGGCCATTTAGTTGGGTTTTTTTTTTAATTTAATTCAGCAAAGATTATTTAAGTTTACAAACTAATTCAGGCAACAATGGCGTTGCTGAAGCGCGGGGCCCCTTCAAGCGCGGGGCCTGGGGCGACCGCCCCGTTTGCCACCCCCTAACGCCGGCTCTGAATATGACGGAGGTTGGGGTTTAATGTCATAAGTTACGATAGAATCACTAATTGATGAAAAGAAAAGCCTGAAATGAAAATAGTGAACATTCAAACAATAAGAAATAACTCAAACTATATAATATAGATCTAGTATTAGTAAGATCAAATAAACATTAGTAAAAAAAAAACGTGATTTAATACATGGATACAAGTTGTTGCATCTCACAATGCTTCTAGAATTAATAAAGTTGTTTGTTAGGAAATTCAGCTTTTAAAGAGCAGAATTAAAAAAAAAATTCGTTGTAAAAAGGACTATACAACAAGCCAATCATATTTATTATTTAAACACAGTTTCATACGAATAGAAATGAAACGCAAGCTACTCTAAATAACATTTTCTTAAGATGGCTGCTGTTTTTAATAGCACATTTACTATCTCGAACAGGGTTGATAAAAATTAATTTCAGGATATTTAAATTGATTTAACCATAAGTGGTGATCTATTATTCAATTATTTATAATATTTTATCAAAATATACAAAAATATACTCATATTTATTTAATGACATATTCATTAATTCACTCTCTCCTACATTACTAGTTTTGGCCGAATTTACGACGCTAAACTAAGATTTTACCAAACTTTTTATAATAGAACAGAATCTCGAAAAAAAAAAAAGAATTGCACACCAAGTGAACGTAAAAAAAAATTTGCACAATAGTGTGGGATATTTTTAGTACTTTATAAATTCACATGCGTTGTTTGGAAATAGAATCTAGTGTAAATGACTACTTCCGGTCGACGGAAATTACTCAAAATTTGATAGAAGGCAGAAAATTAGAACTTTTACTTACATGTGTCTGTGAAATTTCATTTATCTATCTGAAATAGTACTCAAGTTATAGATCTAGATCTAGAAAAAGTTCCTATTTCGTTTATCGGAAATCGGCCAAAAGTTGATAGATCTACGGATCTACGATTTTGAATTACTTAGAGTAGTCTAGATCTAGATCTAGATTAGGGAGGCTCACTAACTTAAAAGCGTCCTTGGTTGCTAACCAGAACATGGCGTAAGGATCGGACCATGACTTCCGGCGAGTTTTTCGACTTAGTTCCAGAGACCTTCTTAGAATTACTTTTAAAAATGTTTATCACGAGTAAAATGGCGGGTTTTCACGTTATAAAAACATGCTATAGGTGGCAAGGCTAAATATGCCAGAAAAGCATTTTCAAAAATTGCTTTGGGGGATGTTGGCTAAATTTAAAGTCGGTGTCATTCAAAATAATATAACTTTTTAAATATAGATTTCCATATCACAAAATTGATTTCCACAGTAAAGCATTATTAGTTTTATCATTCTATGAAAAAATAAATCAAATATCTTCAACCGTTTTTTTATAAGATCGACCGAGAAATGACAACCAAATTTTTTTTATTTTTTTTGACCACGTGACCGCTATTTGAATGGATACGTTTACCTGGCATGGTTTTTTTTTTTGCTCTTTTGTACAATAAAAAATGTCATAAAATTAAAGAAATAAAAGAATTCAAAAATCACTTCTGTCTTGTCTTTTTTTTAATTCTTTTCTGATGACATTCTCTTAAATTTTTTTCCTCTAAAAATATTACCCGACGATAGACGGGCCAATTCTACTTTTAGGAACTCTCTTGTGAAAAAAAATTAGATCTATTTCACGGTCACTTAAAAAGTTAAACCTTTCAACTTTTAACCAGGTTGTCATGGATGATCCGTCATATCATAGCTGTGAGTGACAAATAAATTTAAAATTCAATAATTTAGTCTAAACTCGCTACAACCCCCAAATTTAGTGCCTAGAGGATAAAGTATGGACGTTTTTTATTCAGTTGTCATGTTTAAATTGAGAATTAAGTAGATTTCACAAATAGTAAGAAAAACTAATCTAGATCTATATGAAATTTCATCAACCTAGCTGTAACGGTACTTATTCTTAAGTTACATGGTAATTTTTAAATTATTTGAATTTATTAGGCCTACTACTGATTAGATCTAAATCTAGATCTAAATCTAATCTAGATTAGTAAATTAGTTACCTGATTAGTAGATAGGTCTAGATTCTAGATCTAGGTACGTACTAGATCTAGAATCTAGATCTATAGTCTATATCAGTCAATATCAGTATATCTAGATCTAAATCTAGATCTGATCTAAATCTAGATCTACGTAAATTCGCCCTCGTCTAGATTTCTAGAATCTAGATCTAGAATCTAGTAATGTGAAAAACAGGTGACTCATTACATTTTAATACTATTAATAGGCCTAATTATTTCACATTTTTAGGATTTATCCAATTTATGTTTTGAAATTTACAAAAATGTTTCAAAGTTTCATTTATGTAGATAGATCTAGAGTAACTTTACCAGCCCCGGACACCCTTAGCCTGAAACTGAGACTCCTTTCCGGTTCGAGACACCTAATTTCATTACTATTTGACATAGAATGAAAACCAAAGCATAGAAATACTCTCCATCCAAAGAAGAATAAAAATATGTATTCCCTTTTTTTCCATTCGCAATATAACTTTTAAATATATGCCCCCGAAACAGACGACCCAGTCGTCCTGGACCCGACTAAAATTTTCCCAGTTTTGCCTCCAAACGACTGGTCTTTCCTCCATCCGACTAAGTCATATTTTGCTGTTTTTTTCAGCTCAGTTGAATAAATAATCTTGTACTATTAATATTTTAAGTGTTTAGTTTTGTGTTTCAGTGTGTATTTGATTTTAAATGCCAAAAATAATATAATTTATAACAATGGGAAAAAAATAGTAGGGGAGAGAACTCTTCCCAATAAAATGCTTGTGTTATGGTTTACTATGGGTATCGTTTCCAGGGAAAACACGTAAATTTTCATCCTCCTTACGACTACCCCCAAAAAAATGTATTTAGTAAAGAAAATAGCATTTTCTATAAATATATATGTTCTGTAGCCTATCCCATTCAATTTCAGTTCATTTTTTCTGAAAAAAAATAAACATTGTTTTAAAAAGACGCTAAGTCGGGAGGAGGCTTTGCTTGTCCCGGCAACATAAAAATGGCCGCCTACATGACGGGTTGCTTTTAATTGCTCATATCCCACTGTGGGTAATTCAATGGATTAAAGTTTGATATAAATGGACATATTTGCTACCAATTATAATGTTTCTGTATAAAACATTCAAATAACAGTGCAATTAGTTTTCAAAGTGAGAGTTACGGAGTTGTTCGTTTCTGTAATAGATTATGAATACAACGGAGACAGAAGCCATTAGCATGTAGTCATCTTTATTTGTTAATCGGAAGCGAGAGAGGGCGGAAGAGGAAGAACAATATTATAAATATAACTAATACAAGAAGAGTGAGTTCCCTTGACCTCACAATTATCTCACTATATTACATCCCTTTACCCTTAGTAAACACAACACATCTCTCAATAGAACAATTTACAGTATCCTAAAATCACCAAGTATATTGTAACATGAACATTATGGTAGATTACATCCTTACAAACAATGCACAATATGTTACAACATAATTAAAATACAAAACAATGATGTCAAAGTCCTTTTGACCCTTAAAATCATAGGTCTAACTTATTTGGGACTTTGATTGTCCTGCTTGACCTTCTCAGTGGCTTTTGATTTGGTGACTCAAGATTCTGACCATCTGGATTCTCTATCTCAGGAAATCTAGGATCTAAATCATTAATTCCAGAATTTACATTTTCTGACTCTAGACCACTTGGTTCACTCATATCAATAGAACTTGGTTGTGGAACAAACTGAGTTGGTGTGAACTGGTCAGATTTGGTGGGATTGACAGATTCACACTTATTATCTGCACAAGTTATTTTTAACTGGTCTGCATGTCTACGGACAATAAGTCTATCATTTGTTTTTACTTTATAAGACACAGGTCCTGTACATTGAACAATTTGACCTGGCATCCATTTTTCCCTTCTCCCATAATTTCTTAGATACACATTATCATTAAATCCAAATTCTTTTTCAATGGATGTTTGTCATGATTTAATGGAACTATTTTTGAATTGGCATCTGAAAATATTTATTCTGCTATTATTCAGATCCTTAACTGACATAGATTTCTTTGATTGATCAATTTCCTCAGGTAATCTGATAGTGCTTTTTGATAACCAAAAATACTGTTTAAAAGTACTATCCTGGACCATATCAATTTGCAACTGTGATCCAGTATTTGAAGTGGTGTATTAAATGGCAAAAATCTTTTTTCTTTTGATGTTACCCTTTTAGTTTCTGTAAGTGCTAATGATGTTAGCAAAGTTGTTTGATGATCACATTCCTTCTTACTAATGTATTCTCTTTTAAAGCATTTGAAATTGCCATATCACCATAATCATTTATTAAGTTATAAATACTTTGTTTGGGTAACTCTGACTGATAATGGACTGCATCTTCTCCATCTTTTAGACTTAATTCCATTTTTCTTATTTTATATGGCCTTAAGTCATCATTCACTGACTCTTTAGGCCAACCATTCTTACAGTACTCATATACTTTTATTAAGCACTCATCTTTTTGTGTTTCTCTTTTTACATCATTCACATTTATATTGGAGTTATCCATGATAGTGAAAAGAACAAATACATCTTCTGGTACATAACTAAGGCTTTGGTTTTTTAAAGGTAATCTACTAAGACTATCTGCACTATTCTCAGATCCAGGTTTGTGTTTCAATTCATAATTGTATGCTGTTAGTGTGATAGCCCATCTTTGAATTCTTGGTGAGGCATGCTCAGGTAGGGGTTTGTTTTCTCCAAATAAACCTAGCAATGGTTTATGATCTGTAAAGATGGTGAACTTCCTACCAAACAGAAACTTATGAAATTTCTTAACACCAAAAATGATGCCTAAGCCTTCCCTATCTAACTGAGAATAATTTTTCTCAGGTTGAGGTCTGATGCCTTGCTTGCTTAAAATATAACCAAGAAAACTAATTTCTGTCAGCATGAATTGACATTTATCTTTGTTTATCTTTAAACCTTTTTCACCAACTATTTTCAAGACTTTATCAAGTGTTTTAAGATGTTCAGTGTCATTCTTACCAGTTATGTACACATTGTCAAAGTAAACACAAACATTTGGAATGTCCTTAAAAATACTGTCCATGACAGTTTGGAAAATTCCAGGGCTAGATGATATACCAAAACACAATCTTTCATATTGGTAGAGTCCTTTATGTGTGTTTATTGTCGTATAGACTTTTGAATCTGGATGCAGTTCTAGTTGAGTGTAAGCATGACTAAAGTCTAATTCAGTGAATTTGTCTCCTCCTGCCAAATTCAAAGAAATTTCCTCAATGTTAGGAATAGGATACCTATTTAGCTCTATTTGCTTATTCAGTGTAGCTTTATAGTCTCCACAAATTCTTACAGAACCGTCCTTCTTTAACACTGGAACAATGGGCGTTGCCCAATCGGAATAGTCTACCTTCTTTATGATGCCATTAGATTCCAATCTACTTAGCTCATTTTCAATTTTATTCCTCATTGCATAAGGTGGAACTCTAGCTTTGCAGTATCTTGGATTTGTGTCTTTAATGCTTATCTTCACTGTTCTATCATTTAGTAATCCTGGATTACTAAAAACACATTTATTTTCAGATATAACTTTATCTATTGAAGTAAGACTAGATTCTCTTGCATTGATCAATGAACATATACTCTCCCAATTTAACTTAAGATCAACTAACCAGTTCCTACCTAGTAATGGTGGTCCATTTCCTTCAACCACAAGTAGAGGAAGTTTAACACTTTGACCATTATGACTTACATGAACCATACACTCTCCTATCACCGGAACATTGTCACCCATGTATGTTGTTAGACACTTGTGACATGGTTGTAGAGGCACTGATCCTCCTGTGACAGCGTCAAAGTCCTTCTTTGTGATGACTGTTAGAGATGCTCCAGTGTCCAGTTGGAAGCTGATGCTCTTACCGTTGATATAAACTGATACATTGATGGGAGCATGACTTATTGATTTCACAGAGAACAGGTTGAAATCCGGCTGCGAATCAGTTTGAGCATTTTCACTGGTAGAGTGGTTCATTGGTTGGGTTAGGTAGTCTTGGTGAGAGTTAACATAGTGCTGCCTTTGGTTGCGGTACTGTCTTGACTGGCTAGATTTAGCTACAGACGAAGACTTTGCAAAGCAGGCCTTGGCAATGTGACCTTGCTTACTGCACTTATAACAAGTTGCTAACTTGAACTTGCATCGATGAGATGCATGGGGACCTTTGCATCGATGACATTTTTGATAATTATTACTAGATTTAGATCTAGGATTTGAACGTGCAGGCTGTTTAGCATAAGTTGAAATGCTCTGATGGGGTTGGTGTTTGTTGACTAACCTGCTGTTAACTGCATGGATCCCTGAGGGTGCTAGAGATCTCGCCGCCTCGGATGACTGCTGGAATGAAGTTGCAAGTTGTATTGCTTTTTCCAATGTGAGATCTGACTCGAGCAGCAACTTTCTTTGAACATCAGGACTGTTTACACCTGTCACAAACTTTTCACATAGTCTGTCAGACAGCGTGTCTCCGAATTCACAAAATTCACTTAAATGACGTAAAGCAGCAACATATTCTGATATTGACTCGTTTGGTTGACGAGTCCTACCGTCAAATCTAGCTCTACATAGAAACTTTGATGGTACAGGCGCATGGTGGTCTGTCAGCAGTTTGCTCAGCTCGTTAAAGCTCTTGGTAGTTAGACTAGCTGGTGCGCATAAGTCCTTTAGTAGCCTAAATTGTTGAGGCCCTATTACTGTTAACAAAACAGCTCTCTTTTTGGCTTCTATCGTCACGTTGTTTGCTTCAAGGTAAAAGCTTAACCTATCCAGATAATCATGGATGGTTTCATCATTCGAATCAAATTCATTTATTTGGCCATACAGCGCCATTATTCTAGAAATACTTAGGCAATATGCTCTAGCAAACCTCTTTTTGAATAAGTAGGTGCTCTTTCTAGTGGATTATTTATCCTCGTCGCCAATGTAATAGATTATGAATACAACGGAGACAGAAGCCATTAGCATGTAGTCATCTTTATTTGTTAATCGGAAGCGAGAGAGGGCGGAAGAGGAAGAACAATATTATAAATATAACTAATACAAGAAGAGTGAGTTCCCTTGACCTCACAATTATCTCACTATATTACAGTTTCAAGGCACGTAGTCGGGCCAGGTAGAGTTACTCTAGATTCTATCTCAATCTGTTTTTTAAACAATTGAAATTCAGTAGTAATAAATGAAGACTAGATCTAGCTAATAGTAGCTATGTTTTCATCAGATGCAATCATGCTCATTGACATTTACTATAGCTTAGCAGCCATCTATCTTGTTTAAGTTCTTTTTTTTTCGGTAAATTTATAGTGGGAGATTCAGGGGAAGCCACTCTATTTTACAAATGGCTTCTGTTTACATAGCAAATCTTGCTCGCAAACACTGCTGTTTAAAGATAATTTCTGGCCTATAGGCTATTGATATATATGTAGGCCTATATAGTATATATATTGTCTTATTGAGCCATTGATTTTGGTTTATTATTCAGTATCTATAATATTTGACACAAATAGCCTATATCACAATATAGATCTAGGACCTACTTATACTTGTATTAAAGCCTTGACAATGGGGTAAGTTTTTCGTTTAGTCGTACAGTAATAGTTTAATAAAACTTGTAACAACATGTATTCTTTGTTGTTGTGGGTTAGCTTTCATACAGGAACACGAGCAACAGTGGCAACTTGAAATGACAACTTTATTTACACTATGTACAGATAAATCCGTGGTACATCCATATTTGAAGATCAACTGATATAGGTACAAATAATAATCACGACTCCAAGTCATGGAGACATCTTACATTCACTGCCATCGTTCCAGTCCCAAGTCCTAGCACACAACACCCGTTCACCTTTCGCTCTCCCTTTTATTCACCACTTTCTCTCCCCTTACGTCAATGAGCGATCTCACCCAAAACACGGAAAAACACATGACGATCGCTCAGACAGTCCTTCCGCTAGCCAGGTACTCTTCATTCATGCAAAACACAATATAATAAAGATACATAATAATACAGTCTGTGACACGTCCCCCCTTCGAATAAAATTTTGTGTAACAAAATTTATAAATACAATATTAGTAGGGCAGGATCATGTGACAGACAACAAAAAATTGTGTACAATTCAAAGTAGAGTAAAATATATTCATTTTAGACTAAGCACTTGTAGTCATAAATTTATAGTGCATACAAATACAACAGTATGTAGTGACTATATCAGTGATAATTAAAATATGTCAGTGTTTTGAACAAAAACTTTAAATGTACAAGCATTGTATGTAATATTTAATGCATCAATATACATTCACATAGGAGAAAAAAAAACATTTCAATTACCCAGTAACTGTAGTATAAACAAGACAAATGAGTTTAATAAATTACCAAACTAGTCTGGTACATGACCTTATTACCAAACATAATACATAGTTGAAATTATCAAAGACTTAATTCAACTCATAATTTAAATAACTATATCGTATGTGGTAAAAAAAACTTCCTTATCATCAAGGTATGTTATTACCACGCATGAGTAATATACTTTGTTGTCTCCCCTATTTGACCCATTTCAGTCATATCTAGGTCACAACACAACCACATTCCTGCCTTCCACAGGTAATGACTAATACACAATTCAATTCATCATTGAGACTTCCGTCTTATTGTTATGCTGAGTAAATAGTCTCTAACATTTACTTTATACATTATTCTCTGTTAATTAATAGTATAGAATAGGTTTAACATAATACAGTTTACATTCTTTAGATATAGTACACAATTTATGTTTACTCAAACACATTATTTGATATTTATATATTACAGTTACAGACTGTATAATATTAATAAACTGTCAATTGATAATTTAATCTTAGCATCCTTGTTTAACTCTATAGCATGAGTAATCGTTCTCGTGCAGTTGACGATGACCTGTATGCCATCTCTCCCTCAAATTGTAGCTTTTAGCTGTGCTACCATAATCATTTCCTAGATTTCGTGTCACTTGTGTTACTTCATTTGTTTTAATATTCTCCTCTGGTTTCTGAACGTCGGTAGTTATCTTGCTTTGTGTACGTTCGTTTGGTTCATCAATCAATTTAATATAAATATTATGGCATTGCTTTGGCCTCTCATAATATGTGTTGCGTCGGTAACTTCCATTAGTATACCTATTCACACTTTTGTTATTCTGATTTGAACTTGATACATTATTCCTTAAATTACTGTATTTCTCACATGACTTTCTGTGTACATAATTGTTTCTTCTCTGATTTGCCAACCTATGCCAACATTGATTTTGGTAATGACCTGTTTTTCCGCAGTAAAAACATCTAGATTTTGGCTTCTTATAAACATGGTTACTGTATTCATAGTTTGCTAAATTTCTTTTTCTTTCATTCTGTGCATTAATGACATTAATGACATTCTTATTAACATGTTGACTGTATCCATAGTTTGATAGGTTTCTTTTACTGTCAGTTTGTAATTTATTGACATTGTAGTTTGTAGATATTGTTTCATCTTTCTTAACTTCCTTGTGCTTCTTTATTGATTCTAGTTCACACATAAATTTCTGGGTTAATTTCTCCATTTCTTTGTTAAATTTATTCTTGAGTTCTAGTATATCTTCTTTATAGTTTGACTCCAATTTTTTAAGTAACTCCTCAATAGGTACATTCTCTTCATTGTGGCTTATTAAGTTCACTGATTCATTAATCATCATTAGTTTATCATGATCCCTGCCATTCTCCGATGGACTTATTAAATCATCACTGCCATTCACTGATGGGCTTATTAAATCATTTTGACTGCCATTCACTGATGGACTTATTTCTTGTTTACTACCATTATCTGATGGACTTATTTCTTGTTGACTGCCATTCTCTGATGGACTTACGATACAACTTTCAATAATATTCTCGTGTACCTGCGTTTGAGTCAATAAAGAGTCAATCTTAAGATATTCTAATGTATCTGTCACCTTTAAATCATTATTAAGTTCAACCTCTGTTTTTTCCTTGGGTTTCAATTCTTCCTGGACTATGTTACTTAGTTCTTCATTCCAAAGGTTGCCAATATTTACTTCTTCAAGTTCTGCTTTAAATTCTGTCTGTTCACTTTCTAATTTTGGTTCATTTGTGTCTGTTATAGCTTTCATTTCTAATAGTTCTTGTTTATATGCTAGTTCATGTAGGCCAACTTGTTTTTCCAAAGTTTCAGCCCTTTTATCTGCTCTTTGTTTTCTGTTTCTTTTTTTTCGCTTTCCTTTTAGTTGTACAGTCTCTTCTACTTTATCTCCATCTGACATTTCTTCTTCTTTTTGCATGTCTGTAATAGCTCTTGATCTATTACGCTCTATTTCTATCTCATCATCTAATTCTCTAATTACTTTTCCATGAGCTAGTCGGGGTCGTCCTGTTTCTTCGTCCCATGCTTCTAATGCTTTTTCTATGTCTCTGTCAAATCGAGTGTTTGCCCAGGCTATCTGCTTCTTCATCTTCTTAATGCCTTGCGCCCTCGCTAGTGCTAGATATTCTTCAAAGCATAACATTTTGATATATTTTCTATGACATAAAATATAAATTCATTAGTTGACAATAGATAAATGTTAATTAATTTACAATACCCTTTCTTGGTTTCTGGCTTGTTTTAGTTGATTACAGACATCTGGTAATCCAAGAAAAGTTCATAGTACATATATACGTCCAAAAATAGTTTACTTTGTTGATTCCAAAAAGTTGAAAAAAATTCAAAATAGTTCTAGTAGCCTGTTACAGAGTAGAAATTTGTCCAGTTTTAGATAAGACATCTTTAGGAACAGTTTACAATTAATAAACTAGATCTGCTCAATCCAAACAGTAGAAAAACTTGAACAGCTAATCCATATAGAAAAAACTTGAACAGCTGAATCCAAACAGTAGAAAAGAAACACTAAGACTTGATCGGCTAAATCCAAACAGAAAAAACACACAGACGATATTTACTCGACATTGGTGAGACAATATCGAAATAAGGTGATAAAAATTATCACGTTGATGACTTGACTTGAACAAAACGTCTGACTTGACTACAGCAACCCTTCTGACTTGAGTGTAGATAGATGACTTTCAAGAACTTGACGTACTTGGTAAACAGTGGAAGACCACAGACTGTAATATCTCCATTTCTGACATATGTAGCACCAATTCTTCAACCACTTGTGACATCATAAGTAACAGTAATACAATGTAGCAACATCACTTTATTGCCTCCACTTCTGACACCATATGTAACAACATGTATTCTTTGTTGTTGTGGGTTAGCTTTCATACAGGAACACGAGCAACAGTGGCAACTTGAAATGACAACTTTATTTACACTATGTACAGATAAATCCGTGGTACATCCATATTTGAAGATCAACTGATATAGGTACAAATAATAATCACGACTCCAAGTCATGGAGACATCTTACATTCACTGCCATCGTTCCAGTCCCAAGTCCTAGCACACAACACCCGTTCACCTTTCGCTCTCCCTTTTATTCACCACTTTCTCTCCCCTTACGTCAATGAGCGATCTCACCCAAAACACGGAAAAACACATGACGATCGCTCAGACAGTCCTTCCGCTAGCCAGGTACTCTTCATTCATGCAAAACACAATATAATAAAGATACATAATAATACAGTCTGTGACACGTCCCCCCTTCGAATAAAATTTTGTGTAACAAAATTTATAAATACAATATTAGTAGGGCAGGATCATGTGACAGACAACAAAAAATTGTGTACAATTCAAAGTAGAGTAAAATATATTCATTTTAGACTAAGCACTTGTAGTCATAAATTTATAGTGCATACAAATACAACAGTATGTAGTGACTATATCAGTGATAATTAAAATATGTCAGTGTTTTGAACAAAAACTTTAAATGTACAAGCATTGTATGTAATATTTAATGCATCAATATACATTCACATAGGAGAAAAAAAAACATTTCAATTACCCAGTAACTGTAGTATAAACAAGACAAATGAGTTTAATAAATTACCAAACTAGTCTGGTACATGACCTTATTACCAAACATAATACATAGTTGAAATTATCAAAGACTTAATTCAACTCATAATTTAAATAACTATATCGTATGTGGTAAAAAAAACTTCCTTATCATCAAGGTATGTTATTACCACGCATGAGTAATATACTTTGTTGTCTCCCCTATTTGACCCATTTCAGTCATATCTAGGTCACAACACAACCACATTCCTGCCTTCCACAGGTAATGACTAATACACAATTCAATTCATCATTGAGACTTCCGTCTTATTGTTATGCTGAGTAAATAGTCTCTAACATTTACTTTATACATTATTCTCTGTTAATTAATAGTATAGAATAGGTTTAACATAATACAGTTTACATTCTTTAGATATAGTACACAATTTATGTTTACTCAAACACATTATTTGATATTTATATATTACAGTTACAGACTGTATAATATTAATAAACTGTCAATTGATAATTTAATCTTAGCATCCTTGTTTAACTCTATAGCATGAGTAATCGTTCTCGTGCAGTTGACGATGACCTGTATGCCATCTCTCCCTCAAATTGTAGCTTTTAGCTGTGCTACCATAATCATTTCCTAGATTTCGTGTCACTTGTGTTACTTCATTTGTTTTAATATTCTCCTCTGGTTTCTGAACGTCGGTAGTTATCTTGCTTTGTGTACGTTCGTTTGGTTCATCAATCAATTTAATATAAATATTATGGCATTGCTTTGGCCTCTCATAATATGTGTTGCGTCGGTAACTTCCATTAGTATACCTATTCACACTTTTGTTATTCTGATTTGAACTTGATACATTATTCCTTAAATTACTGTATTTCTCACATGACTTTCTGTGTACATAATTGTTTCTTCTCTGATTTGCCAACCTATGCCAACATTGATTTTGGTAATGACCTGTTTTTCCGCAGTAAAAACATCTAGATTTTGGCTTCTTATAAACATGGTGACTGTATTCATAGTTTGCTAAATTTCTTTTTCTTTCATTCTGTGCATTAATGACATTAATGACATTCTTATTAACATGTTGACTGTATCCATAGTTTGATAGGTTTCTTTTACTGTCAGTTTGTAATTTATTGACATTGTAGTTTGTAGATATTGTTTCATCTTTCTTAACTTCCTTGTGCTTCTTTATTGATTCTAGTTCACACATAAATTTCTGGGTTAATTTCTCCATTTCTTTGTTAAATTTATTCTTGAGTTCTAGTATATCTTCTTTATAGTTTGACTCCAATTTTTTAAGTAACTCCTCAATAGGTACATTCTCTTCATTGTGGCTTATTAAGTTCACTGATTCATTAATCATCATTAGTTTATCATGATCCCTGCCATTCTCCGATGGACTTATTAAATCATCACTGCCATTCACTGATGGGCTTATTAAATCATTTTGACTGCCATTCACTGATGGACTTATTTCTTGTTTACTACCATTATCTGATGGACTTATTTCTTGTTGACTGCCATTCTCTGATGGACTTACGATACAACTTTCAATAATATTCTCGTGTACCTGCGTTTGAGTCAATAAAGAGTCAATCTTAAGATATTCTAATGTATCTGTCACCTTTAAATCATTATTAAGTTCAACCTCTGTTTTTTCCTTGGGTTTCAATTCTTCCTGGACTATGTTACTTAGTTCTTCATTCCAAAGGTTGCCAATATTTACTTCTTCAAGTTCTGCTTTAAATTCTGTCTGTTCACTTTCTAATTTTGGTTCATTTGTGTCTGTTATAGCTTTCATTTCTAATAGTTCTTGTTTATATGCTAGTTCATGTAGGCCAACTTGTTTTTCCAAAGTTTCAGCCCTTTTATCTGCTCTTTGTTTTCTGTTTCTTTTTTTTCGCTTTCCTTTTAGTTGTACAGTCTCTTCTACTTTATCTCCATCTGACATTTCTTCTTCTTTTTGCATGTCTGTAATAGCTCTTGATCTATTACGCTCTATTTCTATCTCATCATCTAATTCTCTAATTACTTTTCCATGAGCTAGTCGGGGTCGTCCTGTTTCTTCGTCCCATGCTTCTAATGCTTTTTCTATGTCTCTGTCAAATCGAGTGTTTGCCCAGGCTATCTGCTTCTTCATCTTCTTAATGCCTTGCGCCCTCGCTAGTGCTAGATATTCTTCAAAGCATAACATTTTGATATATTTTCTATGACATAAAATATAAATTCATTAGTTGACAATAGATAAATGTTAATTAATTTACAATACCCTTTCTTGGTTTCTGGCTTGTTTTAGTTGATTACAGACATCTGGTAATCCAAGAAAAGTTCATAGTACATATATACGTCCAAAAATAGTTTACTTTGTTGATTCCAAAAAGTTGAAAAAAATTCAAAATAGTTCTAGTAGCCTGTTACAGAGTAGAAATTTGTCCAGTTTTAGATAAGACATCTTTAGGAACAGTTTACAATTAATAAACTAGATCTGCTCAATCCAAACAGTAGAAAAACTTGAACAGCTAATCCATATAGAAAAAACTTGAACAGCTGAATCCAAACAGTAGAAAAGAAACACTAAGACTTGATCGGCTAAATCCAAACAGAAAAAACACACAGACGATATTTACTCGACATTGGTGAGACAATATCGAAATAAGGTGATAAAAATTATCACGTTGATGACTTGACTTGAACAAAACGTCTGACTTGACTACAGCAACCCTTCTGACTTGAGTGTAGATAGATGACTTTCAAGAACTTGACGTACTTGGTAAACAGTGGAAGACCACAGACTGTAATATCTCCATTTCTGACATATGTAGCACCAATTCTTCAACCACTTGTGACATCATAAGTAACAGTAATACAATGTAGCAACATCACTTTATTGCCTCCACTTCTGACACCATATGTAACAACATGTATTCTTTGTTGTTGTGGGTTAGCTTTCATACAGGAACACGAGCAACAGTGGCAACTTGAAATGACAACTTTATTTACACTATGTACAGATAAATCCGTGGTACATCCATATTTGAAGATCAACTGATATAGGTACAAATAATAATCACGACTCCAAGTCATGGAGACATCTTACATTCACTGCCATCGTTCCAGTCCCAAGTCCTAGCACACAACACCCGTTCACCTTTCGCTCTCCCTTTTATTCACCACTTTCTCTCCCCTTACGTCAATGAGCGATCTCACCCAAAACACGGAAAAACACATGACGATCGCTCAGACAGTCCTTCCGCTAGCCAGGTACTCTTCATTCATGCAAAACACAATATAATAAAGATACATAATAATACAGTCTGTGACAAAACTCTTACTATTTTATTAATAAAACATGCAACCTCCTAAAATTCCAGGAGGTTCTGGAAAATTTATGAAATTTAAAAAATTGTGAAAACCTCCTGGAATTCTCATGTAATTTTTTTTAAAAGGTGTCTAAATGGTGTCTAAAAATGGACACCAGCGAGTTGACGAAATTCCTTCCATAATGTTGTTGACATGGAATAAAAACGTGCTTTTTCGATTTAGACCGTAAAAAAAAAAATATAAAAACTTAAGCCTAAAATTAATTTAGAAATTTTATATTTTTAGAATAAATGCTATAAAAGTTGCAGACCCAGAGAACTTGAAAATAATTTGTTGAGTTTAAGGCTACATTTCTATTTATTTTCATCAAGCCTAAGTTATAACCGGAGGTTTCACTTTCACAAGACAAATATTGATTGGCTGAACAGTAACTTAGTGATCGATAACTTTTTGTTTACAAAACTTTGCAGATCAAGTTTTTAAATAACAATGCAAATTTAAACCCCATGACCTAGTTTTCTGTTTAGCTTACAATGTGTACAATATAACTTATGGCGGCCTATCGAATAGCAGGATGCCATTGTTTATGTCGCCATTGCACGTGAAAACCAAATTGTTTTTGCTTTTTTTAAATTTTTATTTAGTTACCGAAAATATTAAAAACATCAGATACACCCAATCTTTAGTAAAGTCCAAAAAAAACCAGACAAGCAGGATTTTATAACCATATTAATTGTAACTAAGCCGTGCATAGTTTTTAAATTAATTTATGGACCTCTCAAATACCTTTGAGACTTTTCTCGCTGGCGTCCATTAGTGAACAGTGAAAATCCAACCTCTATTTTCGTTTTTGTTCAGTCAATCAGCAAGTTGTAGACTATGGGCGAGCTGAAGCAATATGTATATTAAAAAAACGTGTTCTTGATCTAAAGCAAAAGGTTTACAAATAATAATATGAAATATGCAAATTTCAAATATCTTCATGATCAGCGTGATCGCCGCACCCGTTTTCTTTTTAAAAAAAGTTTTGACAAGTGGAGGGTTCACTGTGTGTTCAGTTATAACAACAGCCCTTTAGCAAACATAGCTTGGACTAGGCCTGTTGCTATTCAAGATGATGTCACAGCCTATCTTAAATAGCATTTTTATTCCTGCTGTGGTGTGCGCTCTAGGGCCTACTATATTCTGACCTGAAATGAACTCACTGTGATCTTTCTACCATTTCTTCTTTGGGAGGGAGAGGGAGGGATTCCGGCAACAAACTGTAATAGTAGTCTACTACTACTATTAGGCAATAAGCATTAATATTGATGTGGCTTGGTTATCATCAAGGTGGAGATTTTTGGCTCCAATGTTTTTTCAAGTAATTCCAAAACCCCTTTTAAAATATTTTGTAGATCCCTACTAATTTAAGCTTATCGGGTCTAGGTCAATAACATTTTCCATCACATGAACTAATACTTTCAGGCTTAGTTTAAAAAAAAAAAATTATATTATATCTATCTTTAAGAAGCTAAGACATTATCTTTAGAATGATAAAGTGGGCAACTCGATCATTACATTTGCATTAACTAAATGCTCCAAAAATTTCCCCTATTTTGTTATATTGTAAAATCTGTGTAAGGGAAACACTATTTGTAATTAGAAAAGGCTTTCATTGTTATTTTGGAGTAACAGATACCTCTTTTATTTAAGATATTAGCTATATTAAACTATGCTATGAATGTTTACAATAATGGCGTAAGGCTGCTTTAATAGCAGAAAAAAAGAACACATTTACTGCGCTTAATCAAATTAATGTACATGTGGCTAAACAATAGAGATTTCTTAATTTTTAAAAAATGTCCTAGAATTTATTTAAAACTGAAAAACTCATGGAATTTATTTTTAGCTTTGGAGCATGAACCCTGAATAGTAGACCTACTTGTATAGTGTAATGAGCCACTGAAACGTACCAACTTATACTTTCACTTTCAAAGAATTTTCAACTTAGCGCTAAAGGCAAATTTAAAGCTCCAATGTTTTTTCAAGTGATTCCAAAACACCTTTGAAAACATTTAGTAGACCCCTTCTAGTTTATAAGCTTATTGAGTCTAGGTCTATAACATTTTCCATCACATGAACTAATATTTTCAGGCTTAATGTCAAAATGTTGATACTATGTCCATCTTTAGGAAGCTAAGACATTATCATTAGATTGATAACCTATTGGGTAACTCAATCATTACAATTACATTAGCTAAATGTTAAATTTTTTTTCCTTTCTTGTTATACTAGCAAATTTAAAGCAGCACTTTCACAATACATATATGTTTGACTCATCATTATAGAAGACAGGATATTATGAACAAGAATATAGGTATAATTTTATTCATATATATGATTATAATGTCAGCTACTTTTTTGTTTGCTGTAGCTTGTTGATTATACCATACTAACCATGGGTACCTGTTTACTAGCATTATAGGCCTATATATTTTTACTGTTATACTAATTTTGAAAAAATAGATTATAAAAAAAATTTATTGGTCAAGACAACATGTGCATTACTAAACATTGAACGATATTAGTGACAAAGCAAAGAAATAGCTAAAAATCCAACACATTTAAAATAACATATGCTACCAATACCTATTAGAAAAATTAAAACCAAATTATATACATTATTATTTAACACAACACCAAATTGTTTTTCCAAGCTTTTATTTAATTTGTTTCCTCTGTCAATAGTTGTCAGTCTGTCTAGATCGAAAAGCCTGAGCAAAATTGCAGGCACTTCTACCTGACAGACACTGTTATAGTTGGTACGTGGGTCAAGACATCAAGATAATGCAACATGACATTAAATTTGACTTAATTGGATGCCTAATTAATTTTTTATGAATTAATTAAAATTTTGACAAAATTAGTAGGCAGTCCTATCCAACTATTCCACACGCGTCATCACGTTCAATAGATGAGCAATGGTTTTTTAGTCATGTAACTCTATTGTAAATAAAAACATGTTAAGTACCAAAAAAAGAATTTCACAAAAAACGTTTAATAACAAGCTTTTATGTAATAATGCACTAAAATGGAGAAAATAAATTACACACTACTATTTAAATAACTATAAAGAAAATCTTGGGTCTCTTCCTAAATATTAGTAAAGGTATCCAATATATACTAAAGTGACCCACGCTTTTCTTTATAGTTATTTATATAGTAGTGTATAATTTATTTTCTCCTTTTTATTGCATTTATACATTAAAGCTTGTTATTTCAAACCTTTTTATGAATTTTTTTTCAGTACTTAAAATTTTTGAAATTTACAATAGTTGCATGACTTAAAACCATTGCGCATCTAATGAACGTGATGTTGCATGTTTAATAGTGCAGAATAGTTTGATGAGACAGTCTACTAATTTGGACAACATTTTAATTAATTCATTAAAAATGTATTAGGCATCCAATTAAGTCAATTTAATGTCATGTTGCATGCTGCTTAGTCTTCATGTCTTGACCCAACGTCGAAACAAATCTGTTAGTTAAAAGTGTCCAAAATTTTGCTCGGGTGTTTAAATCTAGACATACAGAGGACTGACAACTGATGACAGAGGAAGGGAGTTAAATAAAAGCTTGTAAAAATAGTTTATGGTCAAAACATGTGCATTATTAGTCAACACAACACCATATTAAATGCACACACTGATTAAAAGACTTAAATGATTCTGTTATAAACATGGCTGTTTAATGGTCATTGTGTTATTTTTTAAAGTAATTTGTATTCGTTTGACAGAGAAAATTGTATACATTTCATAGTGTACATCTTGATAGGTTGATTTATAGAATCTAGATCTGAATCAAATTTGAATGAAATAGTTCATTTCTTCGTTTTGTATAATTAGAAGATGACACCATTAGTGTTGTGTTCTTTCCGTAGTTTAAAGCAGATAATGTCCACTAGCCTGCCTTGCACTAACTGTAAACAAATTAATAAATCTATATACTTACTTACACAAAACTTTTATGCATGCACATATCTTTGTACCCTGCCATACAAATAAAATAGAGTTGAAAGTTTTTACATTTTTTTAACTTTGGGAACTTTTGATTATTTTAAAATCTTGAAGCCGCCATTCAATAGGAATCCCATTCATAACAATTGATTTGGTTCAAATTTTTTAACTCTCCCTGGCTAACAGGGCTTGAATTTAAGTGAGAGAGAACAAAAACTTAAAGTCCTATTGTGTACAAATATTGTCACAAAACAAAAAAAAATTCAGTGCAAATTAGTGCCAAGCTGCCTGAAGAAATCAAGTGTTTATTAAGCTGTTTATGACAAATTTACAGCTGTAACTAAAATTGATTTTCAAACTTTTATTAAATATTTTGATAAGATTTTGGTTTTTGTTATTGTTAATATTTTAGTATTTCTATTTTTAAAAATAATTTAAAGAAACAGATAGCTCAAGATATTAAACTGCAGTCCTGATGGCTTTGTTATTAATAAAATGTCTTGGCTATATCACCAGTTTAACATTTATATTTTTTTAAATCATCAGTTCATATCTAAGAAGCTGTCCAGCATGGAGGTGGAAACAGATGTGTTAGCTGTAGTTTCATCTACTGTAGATGTACAGTCAAATGAATTGACAGAGTTTTCATCTTCTGAAGACATAAAAGCAGAATTATCAACATTTTTTAATTTCCAGGATGTTAAACCTGACATAACATTTAAAACCCCCAAAGATGTAAAACCTGATGTTACACCAGAAATGTCTTCTTCTGAAGACATAAAAGCAGGATTGTCAACATTGTTTTATTTCCAGGATATTAAACCTGACATAACATTTAAAGCCCCCAAAGATGTAAAACCTGATGTTACACCAGAATTTTCTTCTTCTGATGACATAAAACCAGAATTATCATTGTTTAATTTCCAGGATATGAAACCTAATAAGTCATTTAATACTTCCCAATATTTTAAACCTGATATTACATTTTCAATTGAGAAAATTATTGAGAAACCCGCTGCATTAGCAGTATTTTCAGCATCTGAAAATTTAAAACCAGAATTATCAACTACTGAAAATTTAAAACAAGATTTCGTAACAGAATTTTTATTTTTTGAGGATAAACAACAACATGGACTTGAAGAAAATCTTCAGTTTTCTAGGGACAAAAAAAATAAATTTGTTTATTGTCATCAAATACTTTCTCATAGTTCTAATATTAATATTCATGAAAATGTTCATTCTGCAGATAAGCCATATGAATGTGATGTTTGTCATAAAAGGTATTCTCAAAGTTCTCATTTAAAAACACATAAAAAAGTTCATTCAGGAGAAAGGCCTCATGAATGTGATGTTTGTCATAAAAACTTTAGTGCAAAGAAGGGTCTATTACGACATAAAATTATTCATTCTGGAGATAAACCATATGAATGTGATGTTTGCTTTAAAAGATTTACAGATAGTTCTAATTTAAGAACACATAAAAAGGTTCATTCAGGAGAAAGGCCTCATGAATGTGATGTTTGTCATAAAAACTTTGTGGATATGAAGGATCTATTACGACATAAAATTGTTCATTCTGAAGATAAGCAATATGAATGTGATGTTTGCCATAAAAGGTTTTCTCAAAGTTGTAATTTAAGTCAACACAAAAAAGCTCATTCAGGAGATAGACAACATGAATGTGATGTTTGTCATAAAAAGTTTACTCACAGCTCAAATTTAAGGACACATAAAAAGGTTCATTCAGGAGATAGGCCACATGATTGTGATGTTTGTCATAAAAATTTTAAGCATAAGAAGGGTCTATTAAGACATAAAATTATTCATTCTGGAGATAAACCATATGAATGTGACGTTTGTCTTAATAGATTTAAAGATTGTTCTAATTTAAGAGCACATAAAAAGGTTCATTCAGGAGAAAGGCCTCATGAATGTGATGTTTGTCATAAAAACTTTAGTTCTAAGAAGGGTCTATTACGACATAAATTTATTCATTCCGAAGATAAACCATATGAATGTGATGTTTGTCTGAAAAGATTTACAAATAGTTTTTATTTAGGAAAACATAAAAAGGTTCATCCTGGAGAAATGCCTCATGAATGTGATGTTTGTCATAAAAACTTTGTGGATATGAAGGATCTATTACAACATAAAATTGTTCATTCTGAAGATAAGCAATATGAATGTGATGTTTGCCATAAAAGGTTTTCTCAAAGTTCTTATTTAAATCAACATAAACAAGCTCATTCAGGAGATAGACAACATGAATGTGATGTTTGTCATAAAAAGTTTACTCACAGCTCAAATTTAAGTACACATAAAAAGGTTCATTCAGGAGAAAGGCCACATGAATGTGATGTTTGTCATAAAAGGTTTTCTCAAAGTTCTCATTTAAGAACACATAAAAAGGTTCATTCAGGAGAAAGGCCACATTAATGTGATGTTTGTCATAAAAGGTTTTCTCAAAGTTCTCATTTAAGTACACATAAAAAGGTTCATTCAGGAGAAAGGCCACTTGAATGTGATGTTTGTCATAAAAACTTTAAGTATAAGAAGGGTCTATTACGACATAAAATTATTCATTCCAGAGATAAACCATATGAATGATATGTTTGTCTTAAAAGATTTACAGATAGTTCTAATTTAAGAGCACATAAAAGGGTTTATTGAGGAGAAAAGCCATATGAGTAAAATGTTTGACATCCAAGGTTTTCTCAAATTTCTTGTTTATCTTCACACAAAAAAAATTATTAAAGAGACAAGCCCTTTGAATTTTTATTTGTCACAAAAAGTTTACTCAGAAGAATAATTTGTTATGACATAAGTGTTCTAAGAGATCGTTTATAAATGACGTCACACACGTATGGGGGGGAGTAGGGGATCTGTAATTTTGTGAGGGTGTGTGATGAGGGGGGGGGGGGGCGGTTAAGATGGTGCGACATCTCACTTTGCATTACAAAAAACATGTTAGAAAACGAAATGTAGACGTTATTTCGCGTTTTTAGAAAACTGAAACTGTTTTAATAAATTGTAATAGGAATTAATTAAAATACTCTATTTTGACAGTTCAGACAAGATTTTGGAAAAATATTGATGTTTAAAAAAAATTCAACTGCTATTTTGAGGGGTGGGGGGTTGTAGGCTGAGGTGTGGCTTTTTTGTGACGATTTGCTTTAAACAGTGGCTTATCTAGGGTGGGGAAGCATTTTAGGACACCGACGCCTTTTTTTTTTTTAAAATAGAAAATTGATTATATCAGGCAAAAATAGTGATGAATGACTAAAATAATGAAAATAAAATAAATGCAGCTATTTTGTGTTCAGCGTTTGTCAGAATATAGAGACAGTATTATGATCTTCCTGAATAATTAACAGGTATTTCACAGTTTACACAATTTTACACCTCTCTACTTTGTCATATACGGAACATAAAGGATTACTAGAATCTTGCAAACTAGATATTAAGATTAAGTTAAGACGACTTTTGCTTGTTTAGGAGCCCACAAAATGTACGTTTGTTGTATTGGTAAAACTACTATTCTGTACTATCCTGTATTTTACAAATAATTAAAAAGAATATAATAACAATAAATTCAGTTTTATGTACGTTAACTTCTTTTTGTTTTATAAAATTTTATAGTACAAGTGCATTATTTAAATTCTCTCCCTTCAGTGTCTATTGGTACTTTACTACAAATAGCCCTCAGAAGGCTATTCGTACTTCGCTATTTTTAGCCGACCAATCAAATTTATTTTTAAATTCATTGTCCTGCGCATGCATGCATAGTAAGATTTAGGGTTAGGTTTAGTAAGATCTAAAAAAAAAAATCAGTTCTAGATCTATACAGCATGTAAAAGATGAAAAAGGGAATTCAAGAATCACAGAAAAAATGCCGCGCACTGATTGGTCAGAGTACGAATAGCCTTCATAGGGCTATTTGTAGTTAAGTACGAATAGCCGCAGCCTTTACAAAAAGCCTTTAGGAAAAGTAATTGAGACCATCCCAATTTCCGATAGAAGCACATCGGCGCTTTGGGGTCCCTTTTAAGTTCCTTACTCAGAAAAATTAACAAATGACGTCATTTAGGGGTGAAGTTCTGGCTTTTTGTGAGTCGTCAAAAAAGCAAGACGTCATTTATGGATGTCCCTTGCCTTAAATCAGAAGGTTTTCTTCCGCGTGAACTGGGCACATACAGCTGTACATGTGAACACCGTGTGTCTGTCTTTTATGAATGACTACACCCTTCATACTATCGCAATGAAAATTTGGGAAGTTTTTGAGTACACGCAAGCAAAGGTTTCTGTCATAGGCCTAACATTTGTTTAAAAATATTGAAGTGACGGCTTCCTAAGAAAACGTACAGTTGAGAGCCCCGAGATCCCCAGTGGCTATCTTAGCATCCGGGGTTCGCTTATTGGGAGTGCTGTGCAGGGAGATAGATGTACTACTTGAATCATCCGTCTCGCTGCGTTACGCGCCTCCGCCGAAAGCCGTGTCACCAGAAACGCGCGATGCCCCTGACACCATAGCCGTCGCCGAGTTGTCTTTCATCAGCGTAAACCGGGGCGTTTCTGCGGTAGTGTTGATAGACTAGCGCCCCATCAACTGAGCTGGCTCGTCTTTGTGGTAGAGTGGAAAAAGTTAGAATCCTAACTATAACTAGAATTCTATACCTATATATTACCTTAATACTAACCTTAACAAAAAGACCAAAACCGAAGCATTTACCTTAGCCTAAAACACAAAACCAAAATCAACGCTAAGCATTGGTTTAAGCCTAACTTTAGCCATAGATATTACCCTAACCCTAACCATAGCCCTAACCCTAGCCCTAACCCTAGCCCTAACTCTAACTCTAACCCTGTCCGGGGGGGGGGATGTCCTACTAGGGATGGGGGGTGTTATTGCCCCGTTCCCACCTGTTGGATTTTCTAGAACTTCAAACGAGTCCAAATTTCAACACGAGCAAAAAAAAAAACAAACATTTTCCACTATTCAACCCTTCCCACCCCAGTTGCCAAACCTGTCTCGTACACATTTATCTGCTGGTGATTGAGCTTTTTCTACTGTAACCTTCAATTGTCTAGCTTGATCTGTTCCCAACCACTATTACATTTATGTTTAATCTGTATTTAAGAAGACACACTGAAGATTATTTACCTTAAATTGTTTAAATGTGTAGATGGGAAGTAACTCTTGTTAGTATTATTAAATAGATGTGTAGCCTACATTGCTTAGTAACAACATTAAAAGTAGCTAGAAAACATAGACGGTGTTATTAATGTTAAAGGTTACACTTCCAAATTGTGCTGATTTCAGGTAGAAAAGTCAGAGATTGCGATTGCAAAACAGAAATGCTGATATAATGATGCTGATTGCTATACAATCTGAATTTCACAAATTACGTCAAGTCGCGAATAGACGGAAATCTGAGATGGGTGAAGTCTACAGTCATCAACCAAACACGTATACAAGCACTCAAATCATGCATTCAAAAGTCTGTTATATTATTGACTCCAACAACCAGATGATCACCACCATCTACCACTACACTGAAGTAAATTACAACCACAAATCAATCGACATACTCTAGACCCACTAACCAACCACATCTCATAGGCTAACTGCTTACAAGTCAAACGCTTTATAATTCGATATTCTGGATTAATGATACTTAATTCACGATTTTATGTGGGTTTTTTTATATTGGGTTTTTTTTTTCTTTTTAAAAAGATTGTCAACGTATTATTTTAAAGTGAAATTGTTTACTCCAACTCAACCCGGCTTTTAAAACTTGAGATGAAATCACGACGTCCAGACGTCACTTGCTTCACGCCTGCCCATCCCAATTCCATACTCAGCAATCACACAACCTACGAACATACCCCCCTCCCCATTTCAATGATTCTGTGTTTATATCAAATTTGAAAACACGTATTCTAAATTGTATCTAAATGTTTTTTTTTCAAACGAGTGTTTTATTTTTAAGGAGGAATCAGTTTAAATTATTGAAACCGAAAGGTTTTAGTTTTTTAAATTGTTATATCAAAGACTTTGGATTGTTTAGTGTGATTGCCGTACTAGTTTTCATCTGGTATCTTTGGTATAATTATAATTCCGTTATCAAATAAGACACTACGTACCACAATGTAGTCCTTGGCAAATCAACTTTATCAAACACAGAGGCGTAGCGACCCTTCCCGGCGCCCGGGGACATACTTTCAATTTGGCGCCCCCCTCGGGAGCTAATTTTCGATTTGCACCCCCCCCTCGAACTTTTCATTTGCACCCCCACTTCAAACTTTCAATTTGGCGCCCCCCCCCTAAGGTCGGCGCCCGGGGACATACGTCCCCCCCCCTCGCTACGCCTCTGATCAAACAGTTTTCAAACGAACATCAACGTTTCTTTATAACTGTTATAGTGCTAGCGTATCCATTTGAGATAATTTTCAAAACATTACCAGATAAGTACTTTAGGAGCGCAAACAGAGGGAAGTTGTATGAAGACATAAAGAAAGAACCTGCTGAGGAAGAATGATGACACTCTGTTTTACCATGGCTGCTTAAATATGTGTATTTTATATTGTTAGTAGCATGAGAGATGTATAAGCCAAGCAATGAATCAAAGTGGCGAAGATGATGAATAGTTTTAAATTAAGTCTCTTAAAATTTATCATGGATTTTTATCTCACTTTCTAAAATTCCACAGCTAATAACTCAGTTCTGTGTTTAGTTATACTGCAAGCTAAATTAGTTTTAGTTTGCAGAAATAGCTGCTGATTGCATAAATAAAGTAATTAGATATTTTCCATGTTAAAAAAAAATAAAAAAATAAAAAAAATACAATTAATTCCGTTATCAAAATAAGAGGGTAAACTGGGTAGTCTCCAGTAAAAAAAAACTTTTTTAATACACCGTTTTAACGGACCCACAATTCGAAAATTCATAATAAATTAGTTTGAAGATAATGCACTAAATTTTTTTCAGCTAAATACCCCAAACTACGGTAGAAGATTAAGAATTCATTGTTTATTGGGCTTAAAATATAATATTTTATTAATGGTGGAAATCCTACGAAGGGGTTAATTTTTCAATATGGCCGCCTTTGTCAAAGTAACCATTTTTTTAGAAATGGAAACACATATGCGACTTTTCCTTTAAAAAGCTGTAGAGAAAAAATTGTTTGCTTTTTGTATTAAAAAAAGGTTTTTTTTTTTACCGGAGCCTACCACCACAAATACAAAACAATGTAGGTGTTTTAATATTACAAAAAATATTAGAATGTGAACATACAGGCGTGGATTACACAAGTGTGAGCTACTAGATGAGCAATGTTGTAATTTGTAAACTTCAGGCTTACCTGCACAAATAATTAAATGTGGAATGTAACACGCACCAGACAGGAAAGGGGTGTAGTACTGGTCAAACCCAGATGGCCATGTGACATGAATGGGGTGTAGTACTGGTCAAACCCAGATGGTCATGTGACAGGAATGGGGTGTAGTACTGGTCAAACCCAGATGGTCATTTGACAGGAATGGGGTGTAGTACTGGTCAAACCCAGATGGTCATGTGACAGGAATGGGGTGTAGTACTGGTCAAACCCAGATGGTCATGTGACAGGAATGGGGTGTAGTACTGGTCAAACCCAGATGTTCATGTGACATACATTATCTTCTAGTTGATGTTGCAAAAATTAATATTTGAAAGACAAAATATACATCAGTAACATGAAAACCATTCAACCAGCAGATTCTACTTAAAGCCGTTGTTCAGAGTACAGATTAAATTCTTAAACAACTTTATCTCTACGTTATACAATCTATTTCAACCAAATTACACAGCCAGATAACGCTAGCTTTACCGTCTCACTAAACCCTAACACTACTATCCACATCATACTAGACCATGTCCATACAATCCCAACTTTCACTAAACCTAGACCCATATCAGAATCCCAACCCTCACTAACCCCTAACACTACTATCCACATCACATTAGACCATGTCCATACAATCCCAACCCTCACTAAACCTAGACCCATATCACAATCCCAACCCTCACTAAACATAGACCCATATCACAATCCCAACCCTCACTAAACCATAACCTCAACAAGCCAACAGCTGATCGCAACATTTCCCTTATGAAGCTCACATCCAAAGTCATTAGGGATGATAATACGCAACTACAACTAATTACTTCCCTAACCTAACCAGAACCTAGCTCTAGCCGTAAGACAGCGGTCTACACATATCTTGTCAGCGTGTCTCCCTATACAAATATCTTGGCATTTCTCCAACCCTACCATCTTTTTATTTGTTCAGAGTTTAGATGGTTTCAGTTTTCTTCTTGGATTTGAGTCCTACTTAACTTGCACATTTTTCAAATTATATTGTTTTTGTCTATCGATTATCTCTAGGGGTATCTTTGGTTGATTTGGTTTAATGTGAATGAAAATATTTAAAGAGTAATTGTTCGATTGCATATCTTCATCATTTTACTTAGCGTAGGCTGTTGCCTCTTAATTTAAAAGGATTGCGGTTTATACATTTTAAATTTTATTTTCAAATAGAAATAATTGCATCAGCACATACACATATGTGTGTGCGTTAGTCTGTAACATAATTCAAACTTTTACAAAAATGATCTTTACCTGCACACAAAGTTCAAAAAATTAACATTACTAAAAGATGATTTGTCGATCAACAATTCAAATGAATGTTAATTAGAAATAAAGAAATACAAACATTTTTACCTTGATAGTTGATAGTCTTACATGTTTTTACAGATTTGTTGAGAATTTTTTTACAATATAAACAGCGTAAGAAATTAACAGGTAATTTAACAATATGTAAATAAAAGGTAGAAAACAAAAATCGGAGATGAACAATAGATTCTAAATGGATTTCCAAATGGGAGAAGGGTGGTGGAATAAAAAATATTCCCCTTTTACTTATAGATGGAGGAAAGCTGTGTTCTATTTACTACGTCACGAAAAGACATGTGACACTGCAGTGGAGAGAGGTGTAATAAATGTTCAAGGCCTTATTTTACATTTTCTGTTTAGAAGAAAAGAATAAGAACCAGTTCAGGGCCACTTTTGACACTAGCGGTTTATAAATCAAAGAGAAAAATATAGATCTAGATCTAGTTAATAGAAAAGATGGCTGCAACCCTTTTTAAGCGAAACCAGTTATGACAACCACACTTATACCAGCTGTCAAAACCACCCAATTAACCAGCTCTCACAACCACCCACATTAACCAGCTGTCATAACCACCCAATTAAACAGGTGTCATAACCATCGTATTAATCAGATGCTATTACAAGACACTCTATCACCACTTTAATCAGTATTACTGAAAGACTTTTGTTTGGATACTGACCCTGTTCCTTGGCACGACCACCTAGGTTTTGTTGCATTACATCAGACTTTGACCAGCGCATACCGGCCACTTCGCGAAATGGCCTTAATCACCTCATATTTACCAGCCAATGTCCGAAATTTTTCTCGAATTTTTATATTGGCAAGTATATTAGCTAACCGATGTCTATCGTGCCTTCTTGTGTTTGTGCGTTTCAGAAAGTCAGACAGTGAACATATGTGTGCGTATGTGCGTGTGTATGTGCGTGCGTGCGTGAATGTGTGTGTGTGTGATTGCTTGTGTGCGATGATTTTAGGTTAGCTATCGTGCGGTTATTTTCATATAAAATATCGATCAAATTCGTTAACAAAGATACAGCTGTCTCAGATTAAACGAACAATGGCATGAACTAATTTCAAGCAGACCACACCGATTAGTAAATCCACCTGAATTAATCTCAAACAAATGTAGCCGTGAAATTGCTATCTGTGTATAGGCTATATGTAAAAAAATATTTTTATTGTGTTTTGTCAATGTGTCTGTTTGTATAATGTATGTTTGACTTACAGCATTCTGTATGTCATAATAATCGGGAACAGTGCTATACAGGTGCATACAATCACAAAGACAATAAGAATATATATATATATATATATATATATATATATATATATATATATATATATATATATATATATATATATATGTGGGTGTCGTCTTACATAGATCTATAATTTAAATATATGCCGCATACGCGTACATGTATGTGTATAATCTTTAATCATTGTAGACTTAATAGTAACGATGTCTATCTTTAGTCCGTTAATAATACATGTAGTATTGTTTTCTCTATATTTAGCACGTTTACGTCATGGTGTCATCCCCACCCTCTTGTAATAATTGTCGATTTGCGTTTAAAAAACTATTTAACTGTAATTAATCATTAATGGAACTGGCAAATAGCATGTTATTCTGTATATTTTGCAATTTTGTGCCATGGTGTCACAACCCTTAATACGTCACCTGGTGCAGTCCTCACCTCCCCCCCCGCCCCGCCCTCACTACGCCTCTTACTAAAGACGCGATGTGCAACAATAATCGTTAACTATATCGAGCAAGGCGGGTGCCCCGGCGCCCCTGTGGGGTTCGATTTGGCGCCCTGGGCTTTCCCCTGAGCGCAATGGTGCCTGAGTTCGTTGTAAACAGTGCGAGCGTTACAGTCGCTCACTAAATTGAATCAGAAGTGTCCGCCGGTGCCCTGGTAGGGTGCGATTTTGCTGCGAACACAGATTTTACTTACCGTCCTATATATATATATATATATATATATATATATATATATATATATATATATATGTGTGTGTGTGTGGGTGGGTGTGAGAGAGAGAGTGCGTGTATGTGTGTTTATACCTGCATGTTGATGTTGGTCTGTGTATGTGGTTATACATGGATGTATATATTTCACTCTAATTCCTCTATATAAAATTAAATGTCCCCGTTCTTTCTAAATGTCATAGGAAAACAAATATTTTCCGATCATACATACATAGATGCCGTTTGACCGAAAGTGTTTCGACCATAGATGGTTGGCCCAAGCGAAGGCTTGTCCACAGGCAATTTGTTTTATTTCCCGTGAAAGTTGTCTTTTTCTTTGCCTCGTTTTGTCGCTGTGTGTCTTGTGACGTCATTCCTAGTTTTTCTATGACCCGGGTCAGTACAGGTGTTCACAGGATGGAGTGAAATTGCGAAGGCGAGTTTCACCCCTCTGATAGCGAATGATAAACGGTGTAAGATTTGTGTCTCTAATATGGTGGATCAGTCTTAGGTCAGTTTTCTGTGAGTTTTAGTTAGGTGTTAATGTCAGTCGTAGGTCAGTGTTATGGTCAATCTTACGTTAGCGTTAGGTAAGGATGAGGTCATTGATATGGTCAGTCTTAGGTACTGTTAGATAGGTCTCATTTCAGTGTTAGAATTATTATTGTATGAGTGTAATGGATAGTCTTGTTTTTTTTTTTACAATAAGTATTAGCTTAATGTTAGGCTCAGCCTTTGTGAGCTGTTGAGTGTCAAACTCAAGTGCCACACAAATGCCAGCCTAAATTTTCATACATCTTTCGTATTTTGTGTAAAAGATATTTATAAGAGCTCATTTTGAGAGAATGAATGCCCTAAAACAAAAGACATAATGACAGCACAAAGCAATAGAATGAAAAAAAAACTAACATCTGAAAGCTATTTTATGTTTAATACATTTATGCAAAGATCGTATCTCTGTTTATTTGTATTTTCTCTCTCTCTCTCTCTCTCTCTCTCTCTCTCTGCTAATTTATCAGAGCAACTTTATTTTTAATTATTCTTTCTAGATTTCGCCGCCTTGTCCCATATATTTATAGACGTCTTGCCAGTATTTAATTCTTTTTTTCCGCTTAATTTCCTCTTTTTTTAAAGCTTCCAGGCCTGCGTGGTCGAAAAAAAACCGAACACTTGCATCAAATGTTTTAAAGGCTTCTGCGGCGTCTCGTTTCGATATTGGATCCGCGCCTTTGCTAGTCCCCGCGTCTGACCGTTGGGCCAGCGAGTGCTGTTCTCGTTCTCCGACCCCAGCGGCCGACACGACATGCGATGACAGAGAGAGGCAGATGCAGAAGGTAACCGCAGACAGGCGGACCCACAAGACGTCAGACATTGTTGACTGAAGAAAAAATGTGTCATAATTAAAGAACAATCAATAAGCTAGAAAATTAAAAAAATTAATCACCATAAAATTATCTAAGTGTAAATGCATCACAGTACTAATCCTAATGGCAGAACGCCAGTGTTGTAACCCCAAGAGCGTTGTATTATTGACAGGGGCGTAGCGAGGGGGGGGGGCGGGGGGTGCGGACCGCACCGGGTGACACAATTTAGGGGGGTGACACCAAGGCAAAAAATAGCAAAATATATAGAGAAAAACTCGAGGGGGGGTGCAAATCGAAAGTTTGAGGGGGGGGGGGGGGTGCAAATCGAAAACTTGAGGGGGGGTGCAAATCGAAAGTTTGAGGGGGGGGGGGTGCAAATCGAAAATTTGAAAGTTTGTCCCTGGGAAGGGTCTCTATGCCTCTGGGGGGGGGGTGACACCATTAAGTGCCGCACCGGGTGACACCCGACCTCGCTACGCCAATGATTATTGATGTCTCTTATCAAAGCACGTGGCGACACAAAAAAACAACAAGATCAACGCCCATCTGCTGTGTGTTCTTTACTAAAGATGTATGGAATTACGCAAGCCTCCTGGGCTAGTTCTTATCGCCTTGTTTACACAGGTGTGATGATTTGATGCATTGAAATATTTCAACTCGTACACAATAAAAGAAATATTGTTATGTAATAATTCGATTGTAAAATGTGTGCGTGGATTTTACTAGGTATTCAGGCTGGTTCTGCTGAATTTCTAAAAATAAGTCGACTCAGGATTTAAAATAAAAACATTCACGCCAGCAGACGTTGGACACCCCCCCCCCAACACACACACACACATACACACACACACACACACACACACACACACACACACACACACACACACACACACACCATTCTCTCTGTTCAGACTGTTTTATTCCACAGACATAATTTTAAAATCAGACAAGGGAAAAAGGAGAAAATACCGTAACATATTAAGTTAAGTTGATGTTTAAAAAATTGGTATTAAATTAGAAATAGTGCTAAGATTGGTTTAATTATAATCAGCATAATATAAAAAAATTGTATCATTTTAGGCAATTGTTTTTCAAAAACCTAGGCAAAGCTAGGCAGTCTGCCTAATCTATATATAAAACATAACCTCGGTTATGTTTTATTTGTTGTACATGTATTAGTGTGTTTTGTGTGTGCATGTTTTAACATATTGCTGTATCTATAGCATAGACATGTTTAGCACGTACCTAGTTGCGTAGGTGAGTGGAAATGGTTGTTCACGGGAGGGGGGTTGGTATATATATATATATATATATATATATATATATATATATATATATATATATATATATATATATATATATATATAAAGCAATGTGTGTGTGTGTTTTGTGTGTTTGTTTCTTTGTCTTTTATGCAGTACTACACCTTTCATCTGATCGCCATGAAACTTTGGGAGGTTACGGCGCATACGTTTGTTTTAAACAGTGCGATAGACTATGGATAAAACGGGACGTTATAATTTTACACTAAACTGAATCAGGCGCTTCCGTTGACGCCCAGGAAGGGTGTAATTTGACTAAGCTGGTTTTTTCGTTTGCGTATTGACGTCTCCGTTGGTTTTAAATAGTGCGATACCCTATGCAATAGATTGGGGTATTATAATCGTTAAGTAATATGAATTATGCTCATCCGCCGGCACTCCAAGTTCTGAACGCAAGATTTTTGGGTAGACAGTCACACGATGGATGCAGTGGCGGAACTAGAAAAAAAGGGCCACCCCGCAAAAACATTATTTAGGCCCCCCTATATATATATATATATATATATATATATATATATATATATATATATATATATATATATATATATATATATATATATATATATATATATATATAAACACAAAATACGAACATAAGATACTCATTGCTGGCCTGTTCGGGTTTAAATAGAAATGTTTTTTAAATTAAAACAAATTACAGCATCATGTCATGTGTGTAAATGCATTAGTGTGTTTTGTGAAAATCAGTTTTATTTTATCTCTGTTATATGACCTGTAACCTCTAAGTCGGGCAAAAGAATATAAGCCATGCAAGCTTTGTATAAGTAATGGTGTCTCGTGTTATGTTTATTTTTTTGTTTTTTTTTTGTATTTATATTATTATTTTTAAACACATTTCCTTTTTATACAATGTCATTGTTTAGTAACTACTTTATAAAAAAAAAAATTAAGAGAAATAATTGTTTTTTTAATTTGTTTAGTACAAATCTATTAAAAGGAGCCCATTTGACTATTTTAAAAAGGGAAATAAGTCATGGAAGTGGTTTGAACGTTTGCTTATCTTTGATAAGTTTGATTGTAGGAGAAAGAGGACTCCGCTTTCACAGTGGTTCAAAAACAAAGAGAAAAAGAATATACACGAGCTTGGGGTGGTGTCTATAGAATAAAGATAATCCAACCGCAGCTACTGTAATCTTTTTTTTACAAAACAACCATCAAGTCAAAAATGCAAGAAAATTAAAAAAAATTTAAGTATGAAAAACATTATTATGGTCGGCTGTGGGCCCCTAAATGGCGTGGCCCCCCCCCCCGCATTGCGGGGTCTGGCGGCACTGTAGTTCCGCCCCTGGATGGATGGTATTATGGTTTATAAAGGAATATTGGTGTCAAAGCTTTACCCCCAGCTGTCTTTAATTTCCCCATCGTGAGTCAGGTACCCTTCAGCGGTTGGGGAACTTAAAGACGTACTTTGGCATCGAGTTCGAATTATTAAACTGGAGACGTATATCACTTGCAAGGGAAGCAACTCTTGTATGTAGATGACCGCCTCTGTCAACGCAAGCTTAAGATAAGATATGAACGAGATAATGTATCAAAAGAAAGAAACACTTACATGAAATGATCGTACGTTGGACCTCAAGCAGTGAGTTGTTAACAAAAAGATGAGTTTTATAAGGGACACGTACATGTTTTGCACACGTCAAAATCTGTTTTGCACACGTTACTGTCATTCTGAAAGCATTTGCTGATAGGCCTATCAATAGCTAGACTTACACTGACGATATCGATATTAATATACCATATAAGGCAGTGTTAACATATGCTTCATTAATTTACCACCATATTCTCTATCTTACTCACCACATTCCTCACATTCTCGCTTGATACCACCCTCATCCCAGTCTCCCCACTTGCTCTTACACACACCTCGCACCTTACACCTCCCTACCACCCCACCCTCATCCCAGTCTCCCCACTTGCTCTTACACACACCTCACACCTCACACCTTCCTACCACCCCACCCCCATCCCAGCCTCCCCACTTGCTCTTACACACACCTTACACTTTCCTACCACCCCACCCCCATCCCAGTCTCTCCACTTGCTCTTACACATACCTAACACTTTCCTACCACCCCACCCCCATCCCAGTCTCCCCACTTGCTCTTACACACACCTCACACCTCACACCTTCCTACCACCCCACCCCCATCCCAGTCTCTCCACTTGCTCTTACACACACCTCACACCTTCCTACCACCCCACCCCCATCCAAGTCTCTCCACTTGCTCTTACACACACCTCACACCTCACACCTCACACCTTACACCTTACACTTTCCTACCACCCACCCTCATCCCAGTCTCCCCACTTGCTCTTACACACACCTCACACCTCACAGCTTCCTACCACCCCACCCCCATCCCAGTCTCTCCACTTGCTCTTACACACACCTCACACCTCACACCTCACACCTTACACCTTACACTTTCCTACCACCCACCCTCATCCCAGTCTCCCCACTTGCTCTTACACACACCTCACACCTTCCTACCACCCCACTCTTACACACACCTCACACCTTCCTACCACCCACCCTCATCCCAGTCTCCCCACTTGCTCTTACACACACCTCACACCTTCCTACCACCCCACTCTTACACACACCTCACACCTTCCTACCACCCAACCCTCATCCCAGTCTCCCCACTTGCTCTTACACACACCTCACACCTCACACCTCCCTACCACCCCGCCCTCATCCCAGTCTCCCCACTTGCTCTTACACACACCTCACACCTTACACCTTACACCTCCCTACCACCCCACCCTCATCCCAGTCTCCCCACTTGCTCTTACACACACCTCACACCTCACACCTCACACCTCCCTACCACCCCGCCCTCATCCCAGTCTCCCCACTTGCTCTTACACACACCTCACACCTCCCTACCACCCCACCCTTATCCCAGTCTCCCCACTTGCTCTTACATACACCTCACACCTCCCTATAGTTAAAATGAAACCTTTTAAAAACATTTATTGTTTAATTTATTTATTTAAAAATTTGGCAAACAAAATGTTTACATATTAGACGTGTCATGTTATGAAAAGATTTTTTTTTTCATTTTGAAGTTCTAAAAGACATAAATAAGCATACCCATAAGAACTAGGTAGACTCTAGTTAGATTCTAATCTATTGACTTGATTCCAGTTTCGAACTCGCGACTCTAGGGTCAGCAGCCTAGCTCTCTACCGTTAACCACGCCGTCCCAAGTTGAAAATAAAGAGGCATTCAATAGTAATAAATAAAACATCTGGTATGTATTTGTTTCTTATTTCAACATCAATGAATTACTTAAACGGACCTGTTGTCCATAACGTCTGTACCGTACAATGTATTACTTATATTAGACACTATTTTACATCTTCATTACGCGTATCTTGTTAAACTGTATAAAAAACCTTGACAAAGTAAAAAGTACGATTTAAATCGTACTAACAGCTTTATACCTTGCCTGTAACATGTATAATGTGGATTTGAGAGACAGGGGTCAAGGATAGAGTTACTGTGTCGAAAATTTGGCGTTTTCCAAAACCTTACGTTGACGCACATGAGAACGCACACTTTAACATACGAGGAAAACATTGTTAATCAGCTCGAGAGTTCTATAAAATTATAAAAATGTATTATGTCCTTGGTTAGTTAGTGTCTGTAGAGCTACATGTTAATAACGTTAGAGAATAATTGTTAACAACATTAGCTCGTGCTAGTAGCGTCTAATTAACAATACTGCGAAAGTTAACTCAAAACACAAAAGGAAACAATAATAATAGAATAAAATAGCCTGTAGGCGTGTTTCAAATTTAAACACATGTATTCAACAATACATCTAACCTAGTGTATAAAAACGTGTATTATCGACATTTTAAAAATGTGCATTTAACACTATTTTAAATAGTAAACTACTACAATAAACCTGGCTCCCCCTACCATCCATCTACTTAGTACGACATGATGTCCGATCACTCTAAGAGTCTGTTGTATTGTAAGGGGTAGGGTGGTGACAATGTGTTCCAGTTGGTTATTTAATACCACTTAATTAAAACAATTGATTATTATTTTAGTATATTGAACAATCTGGTCTATAGAGACAACGAGAGAAGAGACAGCTACATAAGGGTTAAGTAAAATTGAACATAGAAATACAAAAACTGTTTAGACTGTTTTTGGTGCGAGGTAAATGTTAGTGTTAAGGAAAAAACGTGTTTAAAATTTGGCAACACATCACAAAACAAGTATAGAACAATTATAAACGAACGCATTGGCTAAGGTGAACATCTGCTTTATAGTGTGTAGAAATGTACGATATTAAAATATACAGGTGAATTAGTTGATATGGATTGATAGTTTTGTATTATTTTAATATAGAGTTAGTATGGATAATTATTGCATGAATCGCTAATATAAACCTGCAATAGTTATCTGCCGGGATAAATACTAAAACAATCAAGGGACATAAACAAGCGATCTTGATTAAAAAAAAAAGGTACAAATAAACAATGATTCAAAAGTCAACACGATTACAATTAACTATTTTTTATCAAATAGAAAAAAAATTAAATGTTAATATGTGTTGTATATCAATTAAGATGTAATACAAAATCCAAATTTTAATTTTAGTATTGTTTAAATATACAACATTTAGTTATATAAAGTACATACTTTCTTGACATGGGATAATTTAGATAAATCGTGGTTCACCGCCTGGAACACAACCTCGAAATGATTTATCTCTGTTTATTTAATGTCCCTTTTTAGGCCTCAGATGTAAAGTATTAAATACTAAACTATTTTATTAAAATATACCTCACTATTCGCCTTCTGTATGACAAAACAAGCGAACACATAATGGCTTTATTTCCGTCTAATTTCTAATGTTCTTAAATGCAGTAATTGCTTAGTTTTTTATTTTAAAATTTTAAGTTTAATTTTCTTAAAAAGAGGACTGTGTTTAATACCTGGTTTTAATGAGCTAAACAAATGACACATTAGTTTATGTTTTACATTTTAATTTCTGTATTTCCGATATTACTTTTATTTTTCTATCAAGAAAATCTCCTACCCAACAACCAGCCAATTAATACATTTGTACAGATGTCCACGCTGCATCACCCCTTCCCCCCACATCATTTTTTTAACAGTGGAAACCTTCGAGGCATTAAAAAAATACAAGTGTAAAACATTGAAGAAAAAAAATAAAATAAAATCCGATTTTGTATTGTCAAAAATGTGTGTAGGCTGGCAGATCCATTTCATTAAAACACGTTACGTTATTCGTGCTAGTAACCGTTCGGCCACGTGTCGTTTTTGCCCAAGTGTCTAATCGGTAAAACAGTTTTCGGGCAAACGACATTTGGGCAAGTCTAAAAAGAGAAATATTTTACCCCAAATATCACATTTAAAAAAAAATAACTCATCGCAAGTAGATCAAAAGCCTCGTTCTTGGTTTACTTCGGCGCCTACCTCAGCGTCAGGCTTGTGCGAGGCGCTTTTTGTCACACGTTCGGTCCACTTTAGTACCTGTACATCTACTGTTTGTGTTATTGCTGCTGGGTTTAGACCATCAACTACCCACACACCGCTTCTGCCCAATGGTCATAGCTACAATTTTTTTCATAACAAATTAACATTATCATAATGAGCAAATAATGAGATTTAAAAAAATCATCATAGACATCAAAATCTCCCTCCCTATTACAGTCGAATGTTAAAGTATGTTTATCCTAGCTAGCCTATTCGCTGGAGATCGTCCCTTGTTTATCCTAACTAGCTTATTCGCTGGAGGTCGTCCTTTATTTGATTTAGTAATCTATTTTAGTGTCTCTCCGTGTGGCGCTTATTAAAACGAATATAGGCGCACTGGATTACACGACAGTCGGCTGATGCACCTGTGCAATTTGACCGCTGAATAAAGTAGCAGCACTGACCCGCTGCGTAGGACACCAATCAACGAGACTGAGGTTTATAGATAGCAGCTGGGAAACTCTGGATGGCTAACCACACCGATTTACTGACGGGACGCCGCCTTAAGGTCGGTGTGCGTCCACCGAAATAAATAAAAAATTAATGGCTGAAATCTTCCCAAATGTCTGAGTTTCTTTAAGGCACCTTTTCAGAAAATATCTGGAAAATTTAAACACTGCCTGGAGAATTCAAACAATTTCCCAACGTTTCTTGGCGATCGGATGAAAACCAAAAACGTACAGTGTTAGCAACACCACATTGATTAAAGATTAGATCAACAAATGAAATGTCATTAAGGTAAAAGTTATTATAAAAACATTGACACATGTTGTATGTTTAGTAAGATGGAATGTCGAGGAGGGTAGATATTTATGAGGGAGTTACAGGTTTGTATGGGTGGGGTAGTGAACTTCCAAGTCTATTAAAGTTGTAGCGATGCATGAAAATTTACGGGTGCAGGATGCCAATTTCACAAAAGAGTCAAAGTTCAGGTTTATGTATAGGCTAATTCTCTCAAGGGCTGGCACGACATTGCGGCAGTGCCTTAGTGTTATTATTACGGATAGGCCTTGTTCACCCCACCCCTCACAGAATCCCACTGTCTGTACAGTAAGAAAGGACTGTGGGCCTTTTTGTAACTTTAAATTATTTCTACAGTAGAAAAGAAACTGGATTTCCTTTTTCTTTTTTAAAACTATTTATATAAAGCAAACATTAAAATTCCAATGTAAGTTTTATTTTTTTTTATACAAAGGAAAAGGGCTCTATGTGCTGTGGGCCCCTATGCCTTGCTTACGCTAGCTTTACGGTAGCTACGCCACTGCAGCAATACTAAATCGTGTGCTCTGACTGGTATATCTGAAATCTTTATGGTTTATATGTTTAATTTATGACACTTATACCGCCCTCTAGGTTTTTTAGCTTCTTTTAACGTTTTTGCGAAACAATTTACGCAGTTATTAAATTTATTATTTATTAGTTACGTCCCATTCATATATTTAGAACAAGAAAGGTACATAATGCATAGTTTTCTTCATTAATGAATTCAAACAGAAGTTTTATAGTAGTTGAATTAAAATACGACATCACATTCTTTTTTTCTTTAAGAAATCTTGATTAAAACTTAATTTGTGTGCATATTTTAACATGTGTTAAAAGTTATAACAATAATTCATTACATTGTGTAAAAAAAAACCTTTAAACTAATGTATAATGTATTTTGTTAAGGTGCAAAACTTCAATTTAAATCACGTTTACTTAATTCTCTGACTATCAATGTATTGTTCTTAACTCTTATAACTTCCAACTCCTAGACCTCTAAGAAGGCCCAACCTACAGCACAAAATGGCCGCTCAACATAACAACACACAACATAAGAAGAGCCGGAGACAACATAAAGACCCTACCACAAACAATAAAATAAAATAACACAGGTATTTTACTGCTACAAGAAACAAACTTCTCAGACATACAACAAGCACAAAACATTAATAATGCAGCACAATGCCTATGACAAAAGGCATAAACCTGTTCAAAAATAAATGACTTTCTTAGCGACATTTCACCGTCTTCCAATTCAGCATTACAAGGCAATTCTTGTTGGCCTCATGTGTAAGTATAATATAATGTGAGACACCTTAAAAGGCTAACAATACATGCATCATGATTGTGCTGCAGTGTAATCAGGGCCATTGCTACATCCAAGAAAATAAGATCAATATATTGGGGGGAAAAACACAGAAATCTCGCTACATCAAAAAGAAATCAAATGAATCATATAAATCAAACAATCTTCAATGGTCTGATATGCACCCATATTACACAAAACACAAAGGTTTTTATAAATTAACATATAAAGAACAACACATTATCTTTACACTCAGAACAGGCAACAACATACTGAAACAACAAGTGTGTAAAAAGCTAAACGTTGGTCCTGGCGAAACTAGCCGTTGTGTCATGGCCCCTGAGAGTGAAGAGAAGTATGTCTTATTTGTGCTTAAAATATGTAAGGATTAATTAGAGCGGCTAATTTCAAAAGAGAAAAAAAAAGCAGTTCTTCTGAAATTAGATTTTTTCTTTAACCCATTTTGGCGCCCCCTAGGGTCGGCGCCCGGGGACATTTGTACCCCCCCCCCCCCCCCCGCATAGATCTAAAAATAAAATATTCCCTCCCTTGTCAAATACAACCACATATTACACACCTAGCAATACCCCGCCCCACAAATCAATGTCTACCCGTCCACAAATTCCCAATTTTAACTACACCCCCCCTCCTATAATGTCCATACTTCTTACTTTTCCTTCTTAAGCTTTAAAGGGTAACCTGTAAAGTGTAGATAAGATAGAGGGGGTGGGGGAAGGTGGGGGGGGGGGGCTATTTAAAGGTTTTGACAGAAATAACTCAAACACAGTCGTTGAATTGAGCGGAACGGTTGAATGTGTGTTCCTTTCTTTCTCACTGCATCAACGTAACAATATCTGCCTCTCTCGTACACCTGTGATCTTACCTCTCTTACGTAATAGCTCCATGTCTTCACACAACTGACGATCACACACCTAACACGTGACCCACTCTCTCCCCCTGTGTTCTTTCATTTGTCTAGTTTTTATTCAGCTCAACAACACACACAACGTCACTCAACCCAATCGCTTCCCTTACTGAACGATTTCACTAAGTACAATATCAATATGCACATGAACTCGTTCTAATTATACACTAGTTACGGCGCACATATTATTATTTACAATACTTAGTTCCATGTACACACATTTCACATAGTTCACATCAACACAATGTACAACTCCAGTTTATTTACAAGGTGATATATGCATAGGGGGTAGGGGGGGTAGGTAATTAACCTTGGGTAATCTCTGTTATTTATGACAAGGTGTAATTGACTGGCGATTATTGACCAGCTCCCAATCCGCCTGTATACATCGCAAACAACTGATTTCAATCAAAACGTAATAATAACATGATTAGTAGGTAAATAATTTTAATCAAGTTCCACAAATAAATACACCATACAACAGATATATAAGTCAAGCGGCAATACATCAGATATATGAGTCAAGCAGCCATATATTAGAAAAAGTAGTAAACAAAATAAATGATGATATAAACCACCATACAACGCTAATTTAAATTTAAAGCTTGTGAGTGTGTGTATTTTAAGCATTTAAAACATGTGAGAGTTTTTTTTTAAATAGTATAATGTAACAATTATAAAATGTATTACATATAAATCGTAGATATATATTAAAAAACATTATGTAAATATATAGTCCATCATGAAAAAACAACACAGCTTAGCTTTTGTTTTATTACTACGAGGTTTAAAATAATTGTTGAAACAAATCATAATTTTCATTTGTTAAAATAATACCGATGAACTTTTTTTGGCATGCTAATTTCATCATCGGCCGGTGGGGACTGAGATAGATTTACAATAACAACATTTATTTCTGACGTTTACTTTCTACCACAACTATTTATTTATGCATACAACTGAATATATAGGTTACAGTTCATCAAACAAGAAATATGAGCCTATTTGTTTATTATGAGTGTGTACTTTTATTGAAACGGTCCCAATAGTAGTAGAAAAAACACAGTTTTTGGACAAGGTTTTAGCCCTGACAGGGACATATAACTTAATCATAAAACTAAACTAGATATTTTTAGGACTGCTAAATCCGTACACTAGCCCTAACAGTCTAATAAACAAAAAAACAACATATTATTTAATAAGCAGATAACGTTTTATTAAGATACAATTTGCTAGTTCGGCTATTTTTAAATTTTGATACTTTTAATCTTTTAGTTTTTCTAATACTTTTTAAAATTTTCTTTTCTTTAATCCCAAATTTATTTCAGCTCTACGTAAAGCCCAAACCCCTTCAAGCCCACCACGCCGATAAAAAAATCCCTTGAATCATTAAATAATTACACTTTTGCATTTTCTGCTTTTTTTAAAAAATAAAATTGCAATTAGGCCTTGTGTGCTAGATCGATGTATGAAGTAAGAAAGAAGTATTACTATTGTAAAACTGTAATAGTCCTCACAAGCCGATGATGAAAACTGTAATACTAAAGCGAACATGTACGGCAAACTGACGCTGTAAATTACATGTCTGAGGCAAAAAAAAATAGAACAAAAATTAATCTTTTATTAATTAACTGCTATTTATTAAATATTTTTTTATACATTTCAAGCTGCAACAGAGAACAGGCCAAAGAAAGGCGAAATTAATTCTAAAGCAATAAAACAAGCAGCTAATAAAATACATATAATTTTTAAAAAAAATAAACTGGGAGCGATCTCCCCTAAACTTTCTCAAATATTCTTATATGAAACATCAGATGATGGCAACTGGAGATATAAACATCATTTGTATCCATTTTAAATACTTACACTTTTTAAAATAGAATAAAATCACGTAGAAAAAAGAATTGCCCACCAAGTGAATGCCAAATAAATTGTGCATAATAGTGCGGAGTATTATTAGTTCTTTATAAATTCCCATGCGTATTTTAAGAAATAGGAAATACCGAAAATTACTACTTCCGGTCAACGGAAATTACTCAAAATTTGACAGAGAATTAGATATTTTACTTACATGTGATAAAAATGCACTCATTACATTGACGAAACCTAGATACTTAATAACCGGTGATACTTAAAAACTATCAAACTGAGGACCTTACGCAAAAAATACATGTCAGGTAAAGTCACTAATCGTGATTTTCAAAACAAAACATTGGTCGAAAATGGGCCGAGACCAAATTGACCCCATGATACAAAGCAGAGTTAAATACTACATGCTACAGTTTCTTATTTAATATTATCTATTTTAAAGATCTATTCAAAAAATTATATTATATTGGCTCCAAACATAAGTTTTATAAAAAAAAATTATTACTAAAAAATATTTCCTATCCCCTATATAAAGAATAAGATCAAGTGCATTAAAATGTCTGCTTCGTTATTAAAAACACAATAATTCGGACACTGAGACCCTTTAATATTTGCAAACATTCGTATCAGTAAGTAACTTAAATATATTAATGTTTTAAAAAAGTAAAGTTCCCAAACCTGACGGTCTATAGGGCAAGTGAAGTAGAATTCACATGTTTCTGTGACCTCGACATATGAAGAGTATTAATGTTTAGGCCTATACAATTTATAGAAGCAAGAAAACAAAAAAATATGTAGTACTAGTTTTGTAAAAATAAAACAAAAAATGTATGTTTTATTTCAACTTTCTTATTGTTAAATGCACATAGTCATCTTATTTTATTTTAATGTAATGAACATAAAGTAAAAGGTAATCTTAACATAGGTAATCTTAATTTTTTTACTGTTATAACAATTCACTTTTTTAGATAAAACGACACATGCCATTTGACATTGATGGAAAATATTTATACACAATTTAACGTAAAAACAATGAGCATGTATTTGCTAGAATTAACATTTTTAAGTAAAAAATAATGTATATACAGCTTTTATGACATTGTCCAATAATAACCACCAATTATACACGTAGGCCTGTTTGCTTTAATATTTTAGGAAATATTTTTCAATCCCCCCTTTCCTAATAACTGCTTAGTCACAAGAGACTAAACACATTGCCTTTAAATTGACAAGTAAGCAATTTTAAATAATCAATTGTAATATAAAAACAGTTATCTTTAGTAGATACAAGTTAAACACAAAATATTATTTTAATCAGTAGGGATTTACACGGATATTTGGATAGTGTATTATTGCCAGCAATTGAATAAATAAATCTATTTTAATTAATAGTGAAAATTTACATATTATTCGAGTAAGAGGAGCAACATGAACAATAAACATTCTTCAATATCATTAAGATGTGCATTTTAAAATTATATATCATATTAACTAAATACAGAGTAACCTTAAATGTAATGCAATAATAAACAACATATTTCAAACATACATGTGTGATTATATTTAAAGAGTTTTCTGATTCAAAATATAAATAATATTTTTCAGATAATAAACTGGTATATCATTTATTAAAATTAAAATTGTATACTAAATGTATACATACTATATCGATTCCTTCGGTTATGGTCAAATAGTTAAAACGTCACTCCAGTATATACATGTTATTGTATAATACATTTCCGATCAAATATATCTATTGAAATCCCTTAATTGAACTAGCAATTATTGGGTAAAGAAAAAACACGATGGGTTCAGTCACGCACAATCTTTTATATAGTTATCGAACAATCATTAAGATGCCAGTTGAAAAAAAAAGATTTACTTTTTATAAAGATGTTTGATACGAGTTCATACAATTCTATTTTATGTATTGCAAAACAGGATTACTAAACATCCATAATTCTTTTTAACAGTTGATGTGTATTTTATACAAGCAACTCAAACTCGGCATGTACTCGGGTTATTTGAAATTTATATAGTATTCAGATAAATAATAAATGTCTATTTGTCTATATACATAACAAATATATTTCTGTTACATTTAGAAAACAACATTATTTGTCGATGCACTTGTAATAATCTCCTGATTATTATTTTATCAAAGACGTTTATCAAACGTAACACTATCCCTATCCACAATGCTATGTCTATTCTAAACTGTATCTGCAATATGTTCATTAACTCTAACCTTGTCTCTAAACATAAAATTGTCTCTATCAAAATCCTTATCAATCTTCTTAACGCTAACTCAATCCCAATTCACATCATTATACCTATCTATATTTCTATCTACGCTTTATTACATTATTTATCAATTATAAATGTTTTTTTTTACCATAAAAACTATAACTAAAAGTATTGTTTAATTATAGACGTGCGTTAATAAAGTTTGTACATCCCCACGTACTTTGTTTGAAAATATGTTGAAATACGTAAAACAAGCAAACTATTTACGAAAAGGGTAAATTAAATCATATTTGTAATCATCTTTAAGAATTGTAATCAAAGTATCTCGTTATTTTTCGAATTATTAGAAGCAATCTATAAGTACTAAAAAATTGCACTTATATTTAAATATTTAAAAAAGGAAATTATACAGATATTTAAAAAATAGTAATTGAACAAATGTTACAAAAAAGGTGCATTTTCATTTAAAAGATGTTTGAATCTAATATATATAAAGCTCAGTTCTGTAACGTGTGGCAAAAAAGTTTGTCGTTGACAGTTCTATGGATTTAAGTGTTAGATTTTTTATCGTGCTCATAGTCTAAATTTACGAGTCAAAAAATTACCATTGAAAGTCTTTAAAAACAATTTTCATTCTATTTACTTAGAAGAATAATTTTCAATTATGAACACGACATAAAATTTTTAAAAAGTGTATCGACGTTTATAAAATTTCTAAAATTGTGTCGGAAATGTATTGACTGCAGTTACTTCCCTTTAAAAAAAAATTCTTAATAAGAAAGAATTTACATTTTATTACTTTGTTTTTGGTGTTAAGAAAAAAAAAATAATTACATAATTAGCGGGGATTGATTAAGTGCAATGTCGTTAGGTATTTTTAACACTGCCTTTTATTTATTCTATACACTGAACATACTGTTCAATATTTTTTTTTAAATCAATAACATTTAATAAGCCAGGTCCTACAAATCCTATATGTTTATTTCTTTCCATTTACGGATAAGCTTGGAGTATTATCATTTTTGTTCACTAAATTGAAACAGGCGCGTCCGCCGGCGCCCTTGCACGGTTCGATTTGGCACCCTGGGCTATCATGTGAGCGCTATGCTGCATAGTTTTGTTTTTAACAGTGCGATAGACTATGGGTAAGAAAGGTTACTATAGTCTTTAAGTGAATCAAATCCGGGCGTCCTCCGGCACCCCGACAGGGTGTTATTTGGCGCCCCGGGCCTTCCGTTGTACGCTATGGTATATACGTTCGCGTGAGTTCAAAAGACTATGAATAAGTTATGTACTATAGTCGTTTACTAAGTTCAATCAGGCGGTGACGTCATGGTGCGTCCTCTGGCGCCCAGACAGGGTGCTATTTGGGGTCCCGGGCCTCCCGTGTTCGGTTTCGCGCCTACGTTCATTAAAGTGAGTGCAAAAGACTATGAATAAGTTGGGGTACTATAGTCGTTTATTAAGCTGAAGCAGGCGATTCCGCCCCGGGCTAGACTCTGAGCACTGTGCGTTTATGTTCGCGTTAGTGTTTTCTTTGTGTTTAGGTTGGGTTTGCGTTAGTGGTTGCGTTTTGATTTGGTTCGTTTTTGTTCTTTCTTTTTTCGTTTTCGTTTGTGTTTTATTTTCTTTGCGTTTGTGTTTGTATTTGTGTTTGTGGTTGGTTTTGCGTTTGTATTTGGTTTGTTTTCGTTTGTTTTTTCGTTTGTGTTTTTTTCTTTGGGTTTGTGGTTGGTTTTGCATTTGGATTTGGTTTGTTTTCGTTTGCTTTTTCGTTTGTTTTTTTCTTTGTGTTCGTATTGGTGTTTGTGGTTGTGGTTGGGTTAGTTGTTAGGTTTTTGTTTTCGTTTGTATTTGTAATTGTGTTAGCGTTATGTTTGCGTTTTGTTGTTTTGGTTTTGGTTTGGGTGTGCAATGCCGGGTTTATGATGATTACTAAACACACAGGTAATGGTCTTTAACAGAAAGGTTTTTCACAGAAACCAGAGCAGGGCCTGGCCGGGACGGCTAGTATAGAATAAATTGTTCAATTGGATGCTGATTGACACGTCCATTTAACATACGGGTCATTCAAGAGCTCAAGTGATGATGGTCTTTTTTCTGGATCATATTGAAACATTTTATTCAAAAAAGCATGCAATGCTTGGGAATACGCATCTGAAAGTAAATACTGTGGTTTATTTCCCATGACTAGTTGAAACATGTGCTGTTCTGGTAAGTGATCGGGCCATGGTGGATTTGTTGTAGCCATTTCCACCACAGTACATGCCAAACTCCTGGAATTAAAATAAAACATTGGATATATTAGACAATTTTAATTTTGATTTTGCTTTAGGTTTTAATTTGGATCCAAAGCACAAAATGTTTATATATATATATATATATATATATATATATATATATATATATATATAGAGAGAGAGAGAGAGAGAGAGAGAGAGAGAGAGAGAGAGAGAGAGAGAGAGAAAGAAAGAGCGAAAGAAAGAGAGAAAGAGAGAGAGACTTAGAGAGAGAGAGACCCGATAATAGATTAAATCTAGAAGAAAACTCCTCACCAAATATCAGCTTTACAATCGTATGGCGTATTTTCGCTCCCTTTCAGTACTTCTGGTGCGACCCACTTAGTTGTGCAAGTTTCATTTGTTTTAGGTAGATTTGAGTTGGTTACTATTTTCGCCAATCCAAAATCAGCTAGCTTGACACTGTTTTCATTTTCCAATAAAACATTCTCACCTGCATTAAAGAAATGTGCCTATTATATAATAACTTAAAATCTACTATTGAAAGAATGATTGACGCTCGATTGCAATAATATTTATCTCAATCTAAAAGTTGTCAATAATGTATAAAATTCCTTAAAGTTTTAGAAATCTTAAAATTGAACTTTTTTCGGACGATGTTGAGTTTTACAAAACTATATTAAGCTGAAATCAATGATCATACAGACATGAACACTATCGACAGATTAACATACAGTTATAATAAAATAAAAACGCAAAAGAAAATGTCTGATAAAAACATGTGTATTGAACCTTAAATATATTTCAAATGATTTTCTAAATGTCAAACGTATTTATTTTTAGTGACAGATTCTGGTAGCTGCCTACTCATTTGCTAGTCAATTTTATGATTAGACAAATTTTAAATAATTAAGGTTTAGCCATTTAAATTTCCGAAATTGAAAATCATTGTTTAAAACATATAAAATGTGTGAAGTGTTCAACTTAATGCTATAGTCACCAAAAGAAAAGACTGATTATTAAAACGTTTGTTTTTAAACAATTATTTTTAAAAGTTCAAGATATAGCTATAACTGTAGCAAGTGTATGTGTTCCTTAATTATTGTATTTAACTAAATTATAAAAATTAAACATAGCAACCTTTAATATCCCTGTGTATAATAGGCGAAATTCGACTGTGTAAAAAGTTCAGTCCTTCTAGAATTTGCAGTGTAAACGTTTTGATAGTTTTCTCCGATAATCCATTTTGTTTTTTTGCAAAAGCTCTTAGAGAACCCTTAAGCAAATTAAAATTATTATCAGAAAAATAATGTTATCTCGTTTAACATTATAAATTATATGTAAATCAATCACTCTCTGCATATACAAAATCAGGGATACTAATATTTGTATACTTTTTAATATTATTTTTTAATGCTAAGGACATCTGTAAATCATAAAATACACAAACGTTTAATTATCGAATTTACACAATACAATGTTTTTTAAAGTATTGTATTGTTTCTTTTTAACTTTTAATGTCTTATGGTGCTATGGTGCCTATATTCAGATTCTATTTTTATAGGAGCATTAAGTTTTATAAAAACTTACCATAGGCATGTATGCAAAAAACATACACAGTTTTGACAGTTTCTTTTGAAATCCAAAAAATCTGACTAGTCTGTGATGACTAACTTTAAACAATATGTTTAACTCTGAATTCATCTGTAAAATATCAAATGTATATTTATTTCCTTATTAGAGTAAAAGAAATATTAGTTAATTAATTAATTAAGGAATTACTTTTTTTAAAAAAAGCTCTCATGAATCGCGAAATTGTCTTTTTTACTTTCTAGTATTTACGAAGTATAAAGAAAGTCTTGTAATCGTGCACACAAATAACTTGAAATTTTGACAGTTTTCACCGTTTTACTCCTCAGTCCTTCATCACATCCAGAGTATAGAGGACTTATTTTAATCAGGCAAAAATTATAAATACAAATATATAAACATTTTGACGTTGTGTGCATTATCGAGTCGGAAAAACTGGACTTTGCAATTCTGTCCGTATGTCTGTGTGTCTGTCTGTGTGTAAACAGGATAACTTGAGTACCGTTACAGCTAGGTTGATAAAATTTCATTTGTAAGTATTATATCAAAATCGTAGATGCTGATCAATTTTTGAGCGATTTCCGATAACCGAAAGTGGTACTATTTCTACTTTGAATTTTTCAAAAGCCTATAACTTGCGTACTATTTCAGATAGATTAATGAAATTTCACATGTAAGTAAAAGATCTAATTCTCTAACTTCTGTCAAATTTTGAGTAATTTCCGTTGACCGGAAGTGCTAATTTACGCTATTTCCGATTTCTCAAAAACGCATGTAAATTTATAAAGTACTAATAATATCCCGCACTTTTATGCACATTTTATTAGGTGTTCACTTGGTGTGGAACGGAGTAGTCTAGCAGTAGAGAGCTGGACTGCTAAACCGTTAGTCTCGAGTTCGAATCCGGGTTCAAGTCAGTAGACAGTCCCTGAGTCCACCCAACTCTGATGAGTACCTAACTCCTGTTAGGGAAAGTAAAGGCGGCTAGGCATAGTGCTGACCACACTATCTCTTCATATGCCGAGGTCACAGAAACAAATGAACTCTACTTCACTTGTCCCATAGACCGTTTGAAAGGTTTGAAAGGGAAACTTTTCACTTGGTGTGCAATTCTTTTTTTACGAGATTCTATTCTATTATAAAAAGTTTAAGTAATTAAAAATGGATAACAAATATTGTCTATGTCCTGAGTTGCCATCCCTCGTAATTTTATATTAGAATATTCGAGAAAGTTTAGTGGAGATCACTCCCGGCTTATTTTCATAAATGACAGTTTAGTCCCTTATATGCAATAATATAACTTGATACATAATAACATTTTGTACTTCATAAATTTTCAAATTATAAGGCGTCGTTTTATAATTTATGGAATTGATTTATCATGCAATTTAGCCTACTTGATTTTCAAAAGATTTTCCCTTCATTAATTCCATCTCCTTTAAAGCAAACTCTTCAGCAGTTGGTTCATTTAAATCTTGTAGTAGGTAAACACATCCATATGTTCCATTTCCAAGGTAAGTCGACTTATCCCATTGCTCAGGAAGTATCGGAGCCAGGATTTCTAAAACAACGTTATGTTGACGTAATGTTTTATAACGCATAATGGTACACCGTTATTATTAATTTAAAGCCCGATTTTAAACAAATATAAAGTTAATTCCATACAATTAAAAATGTTTTTTCGTTTAACACTATATGTTTATCTTGCACTCCATTTCATTTCTCTATATATATAAATTTCTCTCTCTCTCTCTCTCTCTCTCTCTCTCTATATATATATATATATATATATATATATATATATATATATCATTAAATTACCTTCTTTTTTGCTCAAAATAATTGCCTCCTGTTTGACATACCATAACACAGATATTGCTTTCTTCTCTAATATTTCATTTCCACAACATTGCATTGTTTCAAGGAAAGACATAATTTTTGTGTGCTCGCCAATTTTAAAATTTCCAGGACTTTTTTCCGCAATAGCAAACAAACAATCAGCAGCAGCTTCTTGTTCCGTAACGATTGGGGAGCTTATGCCATCATACAAACAGTCAAGTGGTTCGGCTGCTAAAATCTATAGGGAATATAGTTAAAAAGTTAGAATGCTTAATATTAAAAATGTATATTTACTTTATAATAAAGATATGTATAAATAAGTCGCTTATACTGAAACTTACAATTCTTACCTCATATATAATTTTAGCTGCTTGACACATTTTCGTCAGACATTTTATCCAAGCCACCAAGTTAAAGCCCTTGTATGATCTTCTTTTATTTTCAATAGCATGAATAATTCCTTGAACACACATTTGTGCAGCAACTAGTTTTAAAAAATATACAATTATTAATTTGATTTTTTTTTAAAAACCATCTACATTTAAATATAAATAACTAAGTTTCTTATACATAAAATCTGAGATTTAAAATGTCAGATTTGTTATTTTCAACAGTTTATGTAATTTCTAGCTTACATATTTTGTAAAAAAATATCTGTCAAAAAGAATAGTTTAAATTACATGTAAATCGCTCAGAGTATTATATTAACATGTTTATTTTAAATATCTGCCACCGTTTATGTCGCAATCGTTGTACAATTTCAGCACAAGGCGACTGGTATATTAACAACTAAACGTTTAAACCTATATTTATATGTAATTAAACTGTCATCATGTGGTAAAGAAGATACACATACAAACATTGCAGACATTATAAAATGTGTAGAGAAAATACCTTTTTCTGGAAACCATGATCGCTTACTGTTGTCTATATACAAATGTAGTAGTTTAATGTCGGTAATTGCTTCTTGATCTTTACGGCTAACAAACTTTGACATTAACTGTGTAGTACACAAATAAAGAACAAACATATGTTATTATTACTTAAATGTTTTCAGACATTAGAAATGACATATCATAATATTCGTAAGTTAATTTAATAAAATGTTCGTTTTAGTTGTCTACAAAAAAACTTTATTTTTTAGTACGTGCTCTTATCAATATATTATCTAATATTTTTAGAACTTAAAAACTAGGTATACTGTGTTTAAATGTGTAAACCGATAATTTGTAAATTCAACAGTTATATTTATTTAACCCTTTAGACCTATGCGTAATGTTATGTTCTCAGTAAGTTTACATACCTTAAATTTACTCTGCAGGCTCATATTAAACTAATAATCAAACCCATCTAAAAAGTAATATATTTTACAATAATCTCTAAAATATTTATTTGGGAGAAATTATTACCGGTGCTAATTCTTTTATGTCATAATCCTTAATACACTTTTCATTTTGCAACACAAGAAGTATTATTCCAGCAGAGATGTTTGCAAAAGAAGTCCATTCCTAAAACAAATGTCAGTTCAAATAAATGTAAAAAAAATGTCTTAAAATATTAAATGTTACACGATAAGTTAAGTTACATAATAATTTAATGATAAAAAGCTCGTAATTAAATTTCATTTTTTAAAATTAAAAACATAAAAAACGGCTGATTTGATGAAAGTCCCTAATCCCTACATTAGTTCGTGTCTTTTCAGTAGCGACAATTCTACCCGCTACATTCAAGACATAATTTACCTATGTCCTTCTTCTTCTTCGTTCTTAATTTTTGTGTTGTAAGGATCCCACTTAAACACAATTAAGGATACGTGTCAACTGTTTTTGTGACATTGAGGCCATTGACTCCTATTTTAGCCTGCTTTTCTTTTTGGATTTGCTTCCAAAGCCTTTGTCCAACCAAGAACAAACTACAAGGCAACAGTTGTTTGATTTTGGAGTTGTCTCTCCTAGAACAGTGGCTGTCCCCAGCTAACTTTGAGCTAAGAAAACTTGAGCTTTATCCGTTCTAAATGTGGATATAAAATCCAAACAGAGTTTTAAATAGTTTTACCTTTCGTTATTTGTAATACAAATAAGTATTATTTATATATATATATATATATATATATATATATATATATATATATATATATATATATATATGCATATATATATATATATATATATATATATATATATATATATATATATATATGTATATATATATTCTACTAACATTCAAGTTGTTTACAAGATTGTGTATTTATATTTTTATTTGTCTATTCTGTTAGATAAGATCATATTTATTGTGCACAACTTCAAAATACTTATTTAAATAGAGAAAAATGTTCTTTCTCCTAAAGTCTTAACCACAATGTTTTAACGACGATATATAATTATTTGATATATTTATTTATTGATACAACACTTTAATTTTAAAAGTTAAGAAACAATACTTTATATATAGATACAGAAACTTTCTCATGGACTTACTTGAAACGTATGTGAATTTGTCCAAATGAAACGCAACTTATATCGACAAACGAGAGTTATCTATTCGAGAATTTAATTTATTTATTATAGCTACTGATGGTTTAGACTTAAACCATTTTCGTCTATCCTTAGATTGTATCTAGAATTTAAGAACTAGAATCTAACTTTATGGAATATCTCAATTAATTATTTTATATAAAACTTTATTTTTTAAGCAAAGGAATTGGCTAAATTAGGATATAACATAATGTAAAATAATATTCACGTAACTTTACTTTCTCCCGCTGGCATAAGTAAAATTACTCAATATATATTTTCACCCAATAATAAGTGACTAGCTTGGTTTAATAGTTACCACCTGGGTGTCACCTGTTCGAAACACATATGTAAATGTTACATTTTTATGTCTTACCTTTCTCTACTGAAAAATGCATGGTGAAAAATCAAAATGCACATGATTGTTTTTAAATCTCTATAAATAGTTTGACGTAAGCTTTAATTTTATATATATATATATATATATATATATATATATATATATATATATATATATATATATATATATATATATATATATTTATATATATATATATATATATATATATATATATATATATATATATATATATATATATATATATATATATATTAATATATAATTTATATATAACTAGCGTACCCGTCCCCCGCGCGATGCCACGGGGACAGAAGAAAAAAATATATTAGAAGGATTTCACCAACGCGATACCAATCATAATGATGTTATTAGACGCGTGACCTTCTTTTCTAAAAATGAGTTATTTAAATGTAAACAATGCCTGCGTTTGGATCATAAATATCAGGACACGGTTTTACCTACACTACCGCATGAAAGCCTTGAGTGCACTCACCGAAATAATATGGTAGAACACACTTCGGTGACCGCCCATGTGTCAGAGACGTAGAGGCCCGCTCTCAGGAGCCCCCCCCCCCCTCCCCCCCCCCCCGATTACACTACCGCATACGCGCGGCGTACGACCCCTGGCTCCTTAAAATAGCATCCTGTTAACAATGATGCAGATTGCGACATTCACTAAAGTGACACAAATGAACAGGATTTAATATTTAACACGAAAAAATGTGTTGACGCGTTTCAAACATTAGTGTGACTGATGCAATATGTTAGCGTTACTAATGGTCTATTCTTAGATGCTCGATCTCATTTTCTGTTTGAATTATCTAAAAATAGATGCCTATTGCATCATTCGCAAAGTGACGAAACTGTATGGATTTGTTTAAAGACAAAAGATACGTCCCAGTTAATAATCTAACCTTGGTTAATTTTTCTGATTATTAAAATAAAACTTAATACATGGCTCTCAGCCGCCTATGTGAGCGTTTGGGGCCGAAACAGACATTTTTATTTGCAGCCTAATCGCATCCTACCGGGGCTCCAGAGGACAAGCCTGATTCAATTTGTAACGCCCCATCCTATCCGTTGTCTATCACACTGTTTAGACCGAACGTATTCACCATAGCGCTCACGGGAAAGACCAACGCGCCAAATCGCATCCTGCCGGGGGGCCGCCCATGCAAAATTAAATCCCCCTTCCCCAGCACCTACCCACCCTTATGAGCCCTCCCATTCCAAAAACCTTCTCGGGAGTATTCATCAACTCACTAAAGTTTTATGTCACCGTGATAAACTGTGTCGAACCGCAATCGTCTTTTATTTTTATATCCCGTAGGGCCTATATAGAGAAAAATCCCCCAATTTCGTGGCGCCGCCCTTGTGTAACTAAAAAAAAAGAATAACGCCGCGAAACCGCAATCCAACTGCCGTTGACTCAGGGGAGATAATACTATTAATTACTTGAATAATTTTTTAAAATTCGTATTATATTAAAAATAATACAGGCACTTAATTAAAGTGGTTCTTATAAGTACTGTCAGTAGATAAAGGGTTAAAGTTTTATATACCGTATAAAGAGAAAAAACAAATCGCGCCCTACGGGGACGCCATCCCTATGAATTTGAAAATGTTTTTTGCTTTGCGCAAAAACCTCCCCAAGAGTATTCTCAGCATCTTCCCAAAGTTTCATGGCGGTCGTGAGAACGGTGTCACTGCAATTGACTTTTATTATTTTGTATACCGTATATAGAGAAAAATCGCACTCTCCCGTGGCGCCGCCCTTGCAAAATTAAAAATGATTTTTTTACAGAACCCTCCCTTAGAGTGTTATAATGAACTATCAAAAATGGCATGCCTATCGGATGAACAGTGTCAAATCAAAATCGACTTTTATTTTTATAAACCGTATATAGAGAAAAAACAAATCGCGCCCTACGGGAGCGCCACCCCTACGAATTTGAAAATGTTTTTTGCGCAAAAATCTTCTCCGGGAGTATTCTCAACATCTTCCCAAAGTTTCATGGCGGTCGTGAGAACGGTGTCACTGCAATTGACTTTTGTTATTTTTATATACCGTAAATAGAGAAAAATCGCACCCTTCCGTGGCGCCGCCCTTGCGAATTTGAAATTTTTTTTTCGCAGAAAACTTAAAATTTTACGGCGATGTGATGAGAGGTGTAGTAATGCATAAAGGACAAATAGACAGATAGACATACATTGCTTGTTATGTATATAGATTTATATATTACTCATATAGTATATATATATATGTATTTATATATATATATATATATATATATATATATATAATTTTATATATTTTTATATAATTTTATATAATTTATATATATATATAATTTATATACTATTTATATATTAATTTTATACGTGTTATAGAAAAGTATCTTTATGTAAAATAAACGTTCTTTTACCCTTGGGATTTTGACCATATGCAGTTTGGCCAGGTCGGGGGTTTGACCATAATTATGTAGTTGTTTTATAATAACAATAACATGTTAGTTTCTTTAATAATACAACGTGTACACATTTTTAAGGACACATTCTTAGAGTTGCCATTAGTAGAAATTAACATGTACTAAATAAATTTAATAGATTTAATAAAATACACAAAAAATAAAGCCACAAGAAAAAAAATATCGAATAGATAATGTAGATCGACCTACATATATATATTTATATATATATATATATATATATATATATATATATATATATATATATATATATATATATATATATATATATATATATATATAGTATTTCTAAAAAGCTAAAACAAATAATAGGCCAACTTTAATTGTTAAGTGTATGGTAAAATCACCAGTAGTCAAACTTCTGATTTTCTCAATGTCAATAACATCAAAGCACTTTTGTGTAAGGCTACAGGTCTCATATTTATGTGTACATACATATAAAAGTAATTAAAATATTTATATCATAAAATAAACTAAGGTAATGTAAAACAAAAAAGAGAATAGTTTACCTTGTTTGTAGAGTCTGGTAAATGACGTAAACGCTGTACAAGTAAGTCTACGACTTCTTGTTGTGCTAAAGTCTAGTGTATGAAATTTATAATAGCACTTGTTAAATAAACATAAAACTTAATTAACTTACTTATGGTATAATGGAAAAATACCAAGTGCATGTATTTACTCAGGTTATCTTAGTATTCATGCTATTAATATCAGTATTAACCTTTGAGAAAGTTCTGCTAATGTTGGTAAACCATTTCAATGTTCGAAGAATCATGCATATAAAATCCGGTGCGTCAATGTTCAGCAATTGTTTCTCCCGTATTGTGTGAATTGTGATTTCTATTAAGTTAATATAAATTTTACTTCAATATTGTTGGCAAACGTACATCTATATTTATACATACACAGAACAACCAAAATAATATAATAACACTTAAATATATATATATATATCTATAATGCACATATATACTATGTATAATTATATATATATACAGTATATACTATGTACTAATATAACATTTCAAATTGTATGCATAAAAAGAAATCATGTTAAGGATTTGTATACACACATACATGTATATATATATATATATATATATATATATATATATATATATATATATATATATATATATATGTAACTGGGGTAGTTACCATACTATTGTAAGAACGTATTACAGTCTGATGCAACAGGTGTTGGACTGATAAGCCACGGCGTATTTTGGGAAGCAATACGACAAAGCCGCTGCGCAGTCACAGTCTGACGTAATAGTGCAGGTGGTCTAATAATCGGACTGTACGACAGAGCTGCGCAATTAATATTCTGATGCAACGATTAGAATCGATTACGAATACGATTACGAATACGATTACGAATACGATTACGAATACAAGGGATATATGGGAAGGCGAGAGTTGAGAAGGAAAAGCCGAACTGTAGAGACGTGTTAGGGGCAGTATCAAGTTGGTTACTGAACGAGGTAGACGTATTGTGTTATGTGAGGATAGGAATTATGGACACGTGCATTCTGTTATGTGAGGACTAGTGAGGACAGTGGGGGTCAGTTGGTTCATTGTATTCTTATGGAACATTGATGCATTGTTATGTGGAGCATTTCTATTGATTCATGTAATAAAGAGATCAATGTAAACCTGCATTTCCGAGTATCTATATTGTGGTCGATGTTGTGAGCTGGTCAAAGGTAGCACGAGCAAATACACTCGGTAACACTTGGCTCTGTCAGCAGTGAAATCGGTAACATTTGGCACTACAAGCAAATAGACTCGGTAACATTTGGCGTTGTCGAGCAGAAGAATTCAACTAGACCAGCCGCTTTAGGCACCCATTATCAACCTAGTTAATAACTGTGTTTCGTGTGTGTGAATTCGGACATTCAGGAACAGGGAAAAGTATTCTTACATACACGGTAGGAAAGGTCTTTTTTTTTTAATCAAAGAATTAAAATTAGAATGTCTACTCTGGACGAGAAGCAGACCCATATTGTGGTCCTGCCCAGAGAGTCCCACATCAACAAATTTTACGGGGACGGTGACCCAACCTTAACCAACAGGTTCAGTGAAGAGGTCAAAGCTGCCTGGGCCTCGAGATACATGGCACCAGAGGAAAGATTAAGATTGTTGATGGGCAGTATAGGAGAGACGGTTAGGGCAGAGGTCAAATGCCACGATAAAACCATCCAAACAGATCCAGATAAGGTGCTAGATCTAATTATGGAGACCTTTGGGGAGAGACGGTCGGGATCGCAACTGCTATCGGGGTTCGTAGGCTTAAAGCAGAGAATGGCGGAGAGTGTGATGGAATATTCACACCGAATTAACAGGACCTTTGACGCGGTAAAGGGCAAAACACCCGACATTGATGTGCGCCTACTGAGGGACCATTTCATCGAGGGGCTAGCAACCCCTATCTTAAGGAGAGATTTGAGAGAAGAGGTCTACAAAGACCCACAGTTGACCTTCCTTCAGGTCAGGAACTCAGCGATCCGCAGGTCCGAGGATGAGGACCAATCGAACTGTTCGGTAGACAAAGTCTCTGTGCCGGAACAGAAACAATCCCCACCCACAAGGACCGGCACGATGGAAACCATGATGGCTCAACTGTTGGCCCACCTGGATAAGGTTGACCAACGATTGGAGAGGTTAGAAAGCAGGTCAACAGCAGAGAATCAGGGCAAAAACGGGACAAAACATAGACAGGTTAGACAGCCGCGACCTGCCAAGCAATCACTCCAGTGGACAGCTGACGGCAGACCAATCTGCCTGTCCTGCTCACAACCCGGACATATGGCACGGTACTGTCCTCTGTAAGGCAGGGTCAGGCTACAGAGGGGCGAGGTTATGGCCCAAGAAACAAAATGATGGGAGTCTGTCCCGAAACGATGATTACGATCGGGGACATCGCGGTGAAGGCAATTGTGGATACAGGCTCCCAGGTGACGACAATTACGGAACAATTTTACACCAAATGGATGAAAGGAAAAGACCATAGTTTAAGGTCTGACACATGCATGCGCCTAACGGCAGCTAATGGATTAACCATTCCATATTGTGGTTATTTTCTGGCGGATGTCGTGGTGGCGGGACATAGGTTGAAGCAGGTTGGGGTGTTCGTTACGAAACACAACCTAGAGACAAATGTGTCAAATATACCTTGCCTGTTGGGCATGAATATTCTTGGCCAGTTGCCAGAATTTCTTACAAATATTGTCGGATCGTCCACACCAGGTCGGGGATCCAAGTTGGCCAGGTTTGCCAAGACCAGAGGAAGGACATCAGTCCCGGCAAACACGGTCAAGGCAATCACATTACTAATTGGTGATAGAAGCGTCAATGGTGATGTGATGATAGAACCATGTGGCGCCGCACTGAGGGCAGGCGTCGTGTTACTGCGGACATACACATCAGCGGAAAATGGACTGGTTCAAGGATTAGTGGCAAATGTTTTGGATGAGGAAATTTTTATACCGCCTAACACTCTGGTAGGAGTACCACAGAACGTCGAGGTACAAAAGTCGGCACAGTGCATCGAACTGATCAATACCAGCAGTAATGAAGTAACAATTAGGTCGGTCAATGTGACGGCCGAGGTGAAGAAAGAGGATGGCCGATCATATACATTCCCGGAAACTGAGGACCCAAAACTAAATGAATTGCTGAATAAGTACAGGGATATATTTGCCTCGTACGAGGGTGATTTGGGTTACACGGAAGTAATAAAACACCAGATACCCTTACTACAAGACAAGCCTGTGGTGCAACCTTATCGAAGATTACCACCAAGTCACTACTCTGCGGTGAAAGCACACCTGAACGATCTACTAAAAAAGGGAATTATTACAACCAGCACAAGCCCGTATGCGGCACCGATAGTAGTGGTAAAAAAGAAGTCAGGGGAGATAAGACTGTGTTGTGATTACCGGAAATTGAACAATATCACAAGAAGGGATGCATTCCCCTTGCCTCGTATTGATGAATGTCTTGATGCGTTGGGGGGAGCAAGATTTTTTTCTACCTTGGATTTGGCTAGTGGCTACCACCAAGTGGCCATGCACCCCAACGATCAACATAAGACTGCATTTATTTCTCCACTGGGACTGTACGAGTGGACCCGTATGCCGTTTGGTCTAACTAATGCGCCTGCTACATTCCAGCGAGTAATGCAAAGTGCTATGAGTGACTTTCTATTTCAAATAATGTTGGTGTACTTGGATAATATACTAGTTTACTCAAAAACTTGGGAGGACCATCTAGAAAGATTAGAACAAGTGTTTCTCCGTCTTAGAGAGATAGGAGTAAAGCTGAACCCAGACAAATGCGGCTTCGGTCTGAAATCGGTACGTTTTTTGGGTTATGTGATTTCGTCGGATGGCATCGCCACTGACCCAGATAAAATTGCAGCTGTTAAAGAATGGAAACAGCCAACAACCACAGTAGAGGTCAGATCATTCTTGGGCTTTGCTTCCTATTATAGAAAATTTGTACCTGGTTTTGCAAAAATTGCCGCACCGTTGCATGACTTGGTAAACAAAATGACAAAGAAACACAGTAAGGAGAAAAAGAAAGGCAAAACACTACTGATAGGTGAATTATGGACTGAGGAATGCCTGAACTCGTTTAAGCTACTGAAAAATGCTTTGACCGAGGCGCCGATATTAGGATACGCAGACTTTGACAAACCATTTCGGCTAGAAATTGACGCCAGCTCTAAAGGTCTGGGAGCTGTACTATCACAACAACAAGAGCAAGGTTTCAGGGTTATTGCGTATGCCAGTCGAGCTCTGAAGGAATCAGAGAAGAACATGACAAATTACAGCGCCATGAAACTAGAACTTTTGACATTAAAATGGGCTGTGACTGAAAAATTCAGGGACTATCTATTAGGTGCTAAATGTGTGGTATACACTGACAATAACCCCTTGAGTCACCTACAGACAGCAAAGTTGGGATCCATCGAACAGCGATGGGCAGCAGAATTGGCACTCTTTGACCTGGAGATAAAATATCGCCCGGGGCGGTCCAATGGCAATGCGGACGCTTTATCAAGAAATCCTTACGAGAGACCTGGCGATGAGGAAGAAACGCTGACAGGAATATGTGAGGTCAGAGCGTCAACAGATATCCCTCACGGGGTGCAAGTGATGCAAAACGGGCAGACCGGGGTGGAGCACATATCCACAGAGCCCCGTCATATGGACATTAGTGATTTTAATTGCCTTAATAATAAAGAGATAAGAGATGCCCAGAGAACGGATAGTGGGTTACATTCGCTGTTGAAATACGTCCAGGAACAAAAATTCCCAAGAAGAAGAGAAAGAGAACAGTTTGGTCGGGAAACAAAGAAACTACTGAGTCAGTGGGACCGTCTCAGTATAAAAGATGGTGTTCTCATGCGGAGAATTCATGACCAAATAGACGGGACAATACACCAGGTGGTGGTGCCTGGACAGTTACGAGAAGAAGTGCTAAAGTTGGCACATGACAGGGCGGGACACCAGGGTCAGGACAGGACGCACAAAATATTACGACGGCAGTGCTACTGGCCCAATATGGAGATGGAGGTCAAACGCCATTGTGAGGCTTGTGTTAGGTGTCAGCATGCGAAAGTGCCAGTTGTCAAAATGAGACAGCCATCAGGACACCTACTGGCGACAAAACCACTAGAGATTGTGGCTATGGACTTAACGTCGTTGGAGCAATCATCGGATGGGACGGAACATGTGTTGGTGATGACTGACGCATTCACCAAATGGACTGTCGCGGTGCCCACACGAGATCAGACGGCCAAAACAGTGGCAAAGGTCTTAATAGAACACTGGTTCACCAAATATGGCATACCAATACAATTACACTCTGACCAAGGAAGGGCCTTCGAGTCAGAAGTAATTAACCAACTGTGCAGCCACTACGGGATCAACAAATCTAGAACAACCACATATAATCCTAAAGGAAACGGACAGTGCGAACGGTTCAACCGCAGCATGCATGATTTGCTGCGTACTCTAGAACCTGAACAGAAAAAACGTTGGCCTGATTTTCTCCCAGAGTTGGTATATCTATACAACTGCACCCCCCATGCCACAACCGGCTTTTCGCCACACATGTTACGGTTCGGACGGGAGGCTCGACTCCCTCTTGACTTGTTCCTAGGAAAAAAGGAAAGTATGACTGGCTCATACACCGCACTGGAATATGTGAATGAACATATGAGACGAATAAGAGAAATGTACAGGGTGGTACAAGGAAGACTTGAACATGAAGCACGGCGAAGGGAACCGCCGGTACAGACAAAAGACCCGCCACTCCAACTAAACGACAAAGTATTACTGCGTAGCCACCCATTAGGCAGAAACAAAATCCACGACCGCTGGGGACAGGAGATATGGCAAGTCGTGGAGATGCCTAAAGTAGCAGGTGGCCCCTTTAAAATAAGACCCACCAATCACACCAAACCGGATCGGTGGGCGAATATTGCTCAATTAAAGAAATATTGGCATAGTCAAGAAGAGCATTTATACACAAAGAAACCTAAGACAATTAGGGAACCGGAAACTACAACGGAAATTCTCATACCCATCCCGGAACCATGTCACCATCAACAGCACAACAGCGATACACAAGTGGAGGATAACGGCAACAATGAGGATCCCGTTCCTCCCAGAAGCAGAGAGACATTAGAACAGCAGATAAGTGGTCCGCGGAGAAGTTTGAGAAACAGAAAGAATACGAAATTTTTCGTCAGCAACCATCAATTCTTTCATGGTCGCGCTGGGATGAGAACAGACTGTTCAAAAGCTATCAAAGTGAACTGGTGAAGACACCAAACGAAAAAAGGCGGAGGTGGATGTGAATTCTAGAACTGCTTTGTGTCTGAGGAATATGATGTAGACACATTTGATATGTGAAATGGGGATAACTGTCAATCTTATACGAATGTGACGACATTGACAGTGAGTGGAACAATAAATTTTTTTTACGGTGTTGCGCTTGACATTGAAGGAGTGCACCTGCCAAGCGTTGTTTGTGGTTGAAAACACACAAAAAAAGGCGGGGGTGGATGTAACTAGGGTAGTTACCATACTATTGTAAGAACGTATTACAGTCTGATGCAACAGGTGTTGGACTGATAAGCCACGGCGTATTTTGGGAAGCAATACGACAAAGCCGCTGCGCAGTCACAGTCTGACGTAATAGTGCAGGTGGTCTAATAATCGGACTGTACGACAGAGCTGCGCAATTAATATTCTGATGCAACGATTAGAATCGATTACGAATACGATTACGAATACGATTACGAATACGATTACGAATACGATTACGAATACAAGGGATATATGGGAAGGCGAGAGTTTAGAAGGAAAAGCCGAACTGTAGAGACGTGTTAGGGGCAGTATCAAGTTGGTTACTGAACGGGGTAGACGTATTGTGTTATGTGAGGATAGGAATTATGGACACGTGCATTCTGTTATGTGAGGACTAGTGAGGACAGTGGGGGTCAGTTGGTTCATTGTATTCTTATGGAACATTGATGCATTGTTATGTGGAGCATTTCTATTGATTCATGTAATAAAGAGATCAATGTAAACCTGCATTTCCGAGTATCTATATTGTGGTCGATGTTGTGTGCTGGTCAAAGGTAGCACGAGCAAATACACTCGGTAACACTTGGCTCTGTCAGCAGTGAAATCGGTAACATTTGGCACTACAAGCAAATAGACTCGGTAACATTTATATATATATATATATATATATATATATATATATATATATATATATATATATATATATATATATACATATATCACGTTTTGTATTTGCGTGTGTATGTACGTGTGCAAGAAGAGAGAGAGATGAAAAGAGAGAGAGAGAGAGAGACCTGCAAATTTTAAATCAGCCAGATCGTTTCCTATTAGTGTGCAGTCTTCTATAGATTTAGCTTTCATGATGTTGGATGCAACTTCAAAGCATTTTTGTAGCACATAAAACTCAAGCAACGTGAATTCTTTTGTTTTCACAAATATAGCCATCACATCTTTGATCAGTTGTCGTAGCTGCTCTATTGGTATGTCCTTTAATAATAAAATTTCACAATATGTGTTTTAGCAATAATTATGTAATACGTTCCAGAAAAAGAATATACTAATTAAAATATGCATGAAAAATCTAACGCCCTGTTTGTTCAATTGTTGTAAAATTTAAAAAAAATTTTAGTTTTTCTTTTCATGCAGTTATAAAACATCTTTCTTTAATTGTAACTAAAACAAATACATAGGTAATCTATATGCATAAAATGTCAAAAGGTTTCTGGTAAAAGCGACATTTAGAATTATGTAAATAATTTTTAAAAATAGTTTCGATTAAGCATGCATTTTTGATGCTCACAATAGTATATGTATATATTATTCATGTTAATTTTTAGCGCAATTTCCATTCTGGAGAATTGCGTTTATTAACTCGTCATTTCTGGGAATGGATGGATGAATGAATGTATGAATGTATGGATGAATGTGTGTCCGGGCTTTAAGTCGTATCTCCTCCTCAACGAAGCAATATCGATGACTAGTTCCAAAAGCAATTATGTTAAGCAAGTTACGAGGATGAACATAGGCCATAAAAATTACGGGTTTCTTTCATGGATTTCCCGGGAAAGCCAAAAAACCTCGAAAAAATGCAGTTTTTGGCACATATCTCGGCAACCAGACCACTAAGCGACTTGAAACATGTACCAATCGATTCCTGCCATAATTTAGAACAATATTGCCGAAGAAAGTTTTCAAAAATATCCTTTCGTTCGGTCACAAAAAAAAATTTGAATTAATTAAAATTTGGACCGAATTAGTAGGCATTTTTTCCAACCACACCACACGCGTCATCACGTTCAATAGCTGCTCCATCGCGTTCCATGGCTGCGCCATCACGTTCTGTAGGCGCGCAATGGTTTTTAGTCATGTAACTCTATTGTACATAAAACATGTAAAATACTGAAAAAAAATAATAAAAAACGTTTTAATAACTAACCAATGGTTTTACTAACCCTGCTCTTGATTTTCGCTACGACAGAGCTATTTTTAGATAACATAAGGAAATTGCGCTAAAATTGTCACTAGACTTTTTAATTACCTTGTTTTTTCAATGTTTATATCCAAATATTGCATGCTTCTATATACATGTAAAATCCCTATACCGCTTTTGAGTGCTATTTTTAAATTGTTCATCACAAGCCACACATTTCATGAATTTCTCTTCCGCAAAGCATACTTTTTACATGCTAAAATATGACGCCCCTCAAAATGCTTTTTTATTATAAATTATGTACATTTAATTAGCTTTTCAAAAATAAAGCACGTTTAGTATTTCCTCGTTTTGTTTTAGATAATAAAACATGAATAAACATTAATAAATAGAATCACATAATGTGGCAGATGAAGTATAGTTCATCTAACGTATACAACTCGGCATTTAAAGGGATAGTGTAGTCAGCACTTTGATCAGTCGCCTTTACTTTTCCTATTATCATATTATCAGAGCTACGTAGAAGACTCATTCTGATTTGAAGCCGCATTCGAACTCGAGACTTTTGGGACTTTCCCATAAATCAATATAATTATGGATTACAATACTCAATAAACTGTACATGCTTATGTTGAAGAAAGTGTTGTACTTATTGTTTCAGTCATAAAAAGAAACAATAAACTAAACTTTTTATCTGTTGTAAGAATATTTCCTTGAACTGGAAACAGCGTGCTTTACACTTACAGTTTAAGTAAAGGATTGTGTCACGAGTAACGATGACATTTTCTGACAGTTAAGGGTTAATGATGGAATATACTGATGATTTCGACGATAATAAATCATTTTTTTCTCATTTTATATTTTTTAATTTCATTATTAGATAGTAAAACAAATTAGCTATCAGTTCCGAAACATTTAGAATTTCAAAACCAAAGGTATTCTTTTATTGTGTAGATAAAATTGATCCATTAAATATTGCACTATTATGCAGAAAGTGGCTATCTTTGAACTTGTATAACGTTTTATATTGCCTCATAAAATTAGATACGCTGCTCTTTTCATATGTTTTAAACCATGATAAATCAAAGATGCTTTCTAGAAAGTCAAATTTATCATCAAGCACCATACATCCGACTGTAAACGACAGATGTATTAACGAATATGACTTGTGATTCGTGTAGGGATTACCAACAACTAATTTAAAATATGTTATGGTTTGGTGAAAAGTAGGCCTATCTCAACCTTGCATATTTAAACATAACTCAAAATTAAATCGTAAAGTCATACAAGACTGAAACTTTTTACTTGCTTTTGTCATTTTACTATCTTTAATTTACGTGTGCTTTAAGTAAAATTGATGTAGCATCATCCGTATTTTTTCACATTGTTTTACGAAAACAATTACTTTAAATTATTTAAGCTAGCTGTCAAAATGAAATAAAGCTGTAATATGTTGACTACTATGAGGAATTCTAATCTAAAATCATGTTAGAATTATGTTTTGCGAGCAAAGTAATAGATGTTTGAAAATGTGGATATTTTCAAACCATTTCCTGGTTTTCATGGCAACCAGAACTACTGCAGGCAGCTTTATATTATTTTTGTCTATAGTTTATTAAAAAGCATTTTTTCAAAAAGTCTGATACGTGTTTGTTTTTGTTTTTTTTTTACATTGGCTTTGTGGTATCAACATTTATATCGAGAGCCAATGCTATTCTATTAAATTTTTTAATCATATTTTATCTTAAAATTTTTATCACGGGTGTTCTGAGATGGTTTAACTTCTACATGTAGTCTGGATATTATATATTAGATGATGAATTTTTTTCCTAGTATTTTTGCCTGACAAATTGTGTCAAAGACATCGATTAATATGTATGTTGTCATGTAACTTAAAATTGTTCATTTTTAATAAAAATAATTCACATGTAGGGCCTCTTCTTTTGCAGTTTATGGGCCTACTTACAGAATCCACTTGCGTGTCTTTTAAAATCCTGTGAAAAAGTTTAAAATCAATGTGTTACATTATTATCAAATATACACACAAATTATACATCTATTACACCTACACACAATTGGTTTACTGATCAGTACATCTAATAATATATTTGCTCTTGATCAAACGCAGTTTGCATCACGAAAGATATATTTGTCCTAAATAAAACTTATTCGATGTCTCTATTATGTATTTTTTGTGAAATTTATATTAATCATCTAATTTAGTTAAATATTATGTTACAACGAATTATCATCCAGCCTAGACCTACGTAAAATGTTTTTAAGAAATTGGTCCCGTAGAAATGATCATTTTTGAAAAATCGGAAGTAGCCTAAAGTACCACTATCAGTTACCGGAAATTATTAAACATTAGTAAACCAAAAGAATAGGATATTATACTCTTGTTAAAATGTAGTCAAACCTACATGACATGAAACGGTACCGAGTTATCGGTATTTAAAAAAAAACAAAAATAAAGTACCAATTTTGTTTGCTAGTTATCCAAGAATAAGTTCTTATTCTTATATATGAAATTGTGTCTACCTAACTGAAATAACACTCAAGTTATAGTGTTTACAAGGAAAGCGTACTACTTCACGTTTCCTGACATCGGTCAAAATGTAATACACAAATGCGCATATAAAGTATTCATTGCGTGTAAAATGTGTTACACCTAAGTGCAACAGTATTCTAGTTATTGAATTTGGTGAAAACGAAAGTAGTTTAAGTACCACTTTCGGAAACCGTTCAAAATTTGCCACAATACAGCAAGTTTGAGATAATAATTGTATATAACATTTCGTTAACATAACCGAAACGGTACTCAAGTTATCGTGTTCAACAATAGGCACACATACAAATAAAATTGCAAACCTAATTTTTTTTATAACTCAAGGACGAATAAAACGGCGTTTTTTTCACGATCACATTACATCATCTACACTTTATATAGAAAAATTTAAAAAATTGAAATATATTTGTCATATTCTCATTATTATAATGTGTACTTAATAGCTTACGTAGTAGCAAATACTTGTTGAAAAAGTTAAAAGGCTAAAAATGTGCGAGTTATGTTATCAATGTAAACATATTAGGCATGTAACGTGGTTTGGTTTATTAGCATCTATACTTTACCTAATTATCTTGTCAAACTGAACTGTTCTAGAAAGGGAAGTTGAGAATTTCTTTGGCCATTTCCCTACATAGATACAAATACAATATTTATTACATTTTCGGGGGGGGGGGGCGATTAGAATCAATACAATTTAGAAATTTGATTAGGAAATAATCATAATTTTGTGCTTTTATTTCACATGAAGAAAAACAACAAAAAACACGCCAATTAAAAAGATTATATTAGTTTAAAAAGAACATACTCATATTTATTCATCCACATATCTAAAACTAGATAAATGCCCCGTCAAAGGAGAAATACAACGGGCGCTAGCTTAACAGTTGTGTTTTTATCTCTAAATTGAAACCAAAACTAAATTCCCATACTCAACCTCAATTAGAACTGGAAATGAATTTTTTTTATTGAAAACGGATCTGTATCCCGAATCTGCATTTTAAACAGATCCAAACATATTACCCAAATACGAAAATTCATTCTGAAACGGGAGAAATGTAACAGAAAACAAAATTTCTTTGAAAATTGCTAGTTAACCAGAACGAGTATTTTATCCGGATCTTAAAAATTTAAACAAGATGGATGCGGAAATTTACACAGAACCCGTAATTTAATATGACAAAAAATTAATTTAAAGGGAAATTTATATGTAATCGACACTTTTACCGGATTCGTAAATTTAGCAGGACATCGAAATTTAGAACTTTAATATGTAAGAAATTTAACCAAAATGGAATTTTATGATAAAACGGCATTTAAACTAAAACCGGATATTAAAGGAAATACAATTTTAGCCTGACACGAAATTAGAAAGCGGAAAGATTATGGTTTACGTTAATGTTGAGGGCTATGGCAAGGGGTCGTGCTAGGGCTAGGGCTAGGGCTAGGGCTAGGGCTAGGGCTAGGGCTAGGTCTAGGGCTAGGGCTAAGGCTAGGGCTGGGGCTAGGGCTGGGGTTATGTTGATTTCCTATGGAATCGCCCCGCCGCCTTGTCAAATACATGTTTTAAAATGTTATCTAAAAAAACATATTCTATTTATTTATACGAGCTGATCCGCGATGTAAGCACACGCCGCTATTTAGTTGTTTATTTTTCACTTTTCAGTAATTCGTGATTTGTGAATTCGACTTTATCCTCTCTTTCCCCCCCCCCCCCCCACCTCCTCCCGCTTCGCCCCACCACCCCCTTCCCCGTGAAATCAGCCGTCTATGACGACAGTTTACAGACGTCAATGAAAAGATCAAGCAAAACTTCTTTACTCATTCATTTCAAACTGTCCACACTCTAAATTATCTGCCCCTAATAGCCGTTATATTGTAAACATTCGGGGTGAACCACAACTCACCAGACTGGTGGGTGGTAGCGATGTGCCTAGGGGGCGGGGTAGGAACGGCTAAGCCTTTACTGGGTGGTGTCACGGATAGTCCCCATGTAGATAACTATATATATATATATATATATATATATATATATATATATATATATATATATATATATATATATATATATATCTAATAATTAAAGCTTAGTTCTGTATGTAACGCATTTGTTTGTCGTTGGTCTTGGGTGGATTTAAGTGTTAGACAATTATCGTGCGCATTTGTCTAAATTTATGAGTTAAAAAATTACTATTGAAAGTGTTGGGAAATAATTTTCATTTTTCAAATTATAGTAACAATTGGCGGCATGTTCATTAAACACAAGTTTTAAAAAAATATCAACTTTTACAAAAATTCTAATTATTTCTTTATTTAGTCCTATAGCACTTACTTCCCTTTGATAAATTAGGAAAACACAATTACTTCCCTTTATAAAACCATTGCATTTTGTGGAAAAGAATTTACTTTTTAATTACTTTGTTTTGGTGTTGGGAAAAAAAAATTACATAATTAGCGGGGATTGATCAAGTGCAAATGTTGTAGGTATTTTACGGATAAGCTTGGAGTATTATAATTGTTCATTAAATTGAAACAGGCGCGTTCGTTAAAGTGAGTGCAAAAGACTATGAATAAGTTGGGGTACTATAGTCGTTCATTAAGCTAAAACAGGTGATTCCGCCCCGGGCGTTTATGTTCGCGTTAGTGTTTTCTTGGTGTTTAGGTGGGTTTGCGTTAGTGGTTGCGTTTTGATTTGGTTCGTTTTTGTTCTTTCTTTTTTCGTTTTTGTTTGTGTTTTTTTGTTTGGGTTTGTATTTGTGTTTTTGGTTGGTTTTGCGTTTGGATTTGGTTTGTTTTCGTTTGCTTTTTCGTTGTTTTTTTTTGTGTTGGTGTTGGTGTTTGTGGTTGGGTTTGTTGTTAGGTTTTTGTTTTCGTATGCTTTTTTGTTTGTTTTTTCTTTGTGTTTGTATTGGTGTTTGTGGTTGTGGTTGGGTTTGTTGTTAGGTTTTTGTTTTCGTTTGTATTTGTAATTGTGTTAGCGTTATGTTTGCGTTTTGTTGTTTTGGTTGGTTGTGGTTTGGGTGGGCAATGCCGGGTTGATGATGATTACTAACCACACAGGTAATGGTCTTTAACAGAAAGGTTTTTCACAGAAGCCAGAGCAGGGCCTGGCCGGGACGGCTAGTATATATATATATATATATATATATATATATATATATATATATATATATATATATATATATATATATTGTTTTCGTCTGTAATTATTTGTCATAAGTTATATTGAATGTGTATAGAAATATGAATATATTGGAATAGTGTGGTTAGCATAGTGCTTATCCGCCTTTACTTTCTATAACGTGACTTAGGTCACAGCTATATTAACTTTAATAATTTCTATTGATTTGAACCCACTTCCCCACTCGTGGTTTTCGGTTTAACAGCCTAAATGCCTATTATTCCAGAACATAAAGAATATAAATTCCAGCTGATAGTTGAAACAGATTTTCTAATTAGTTAATATTATGATATACAAGCGTCTATATATCTTTGTAAAATGGGTTAAAACATCTCTATATATTAAATTAACTATAAAAAAAACACAAGCAAAATAAAAACGTTCACAGTTAAACGGAAAACGAAACTTTCCACAACCGTGACGTCAAATGGATCATAAAGGAAATTTTCTAAACGAAACAAAATAACATGATAAAATCTAAAGCACAAAATTAAAATGACGTCATTTAATCTAGAGTAAACATAGGATTAAAAAGCTGTTCCCCTCATCCCCCCCCCCCCCCCCCCTGAACGAAATATATCGAACATATGGACTTTTACCAGTTTCAGCCCCATACCCCGAAAAAAGTCACAAAGAAACACTAGATCACAGAAAAATTGTCTATCTTTAGTGTGTTGGATCTACAGACATTTTTCTCCCCAGGGGTGCGGAGAGGTTACTTGAAATTTTCGTGGGATGGGCGGAAACTGGTAAAACTATATTTTATATATATATATATATATATATATATATATATATATATATATATATATATATATATATATATTTATTTATTTATTTATTTTTGAGGGCGGTAGACGTTCTACTTCACCCCTCGAAGAGTTGCCTAAAAGAAACTCTGAATTCGACCATATTAATAGTGGTATTATAGATAACGTTTAATCTAAATTAGAAACAAATTGTTTATTAAGCGTGTTATTTAAAAAAATGCATATCCATAGACTTCTAGTTTTCCCTTACGTTTTGTTTATGTAGGCAATAGAAGTAGACAAAGAGGCTTTATGGCTATTTGTGGCTAGTACATAATCTTTTAGTTAAACGTTTGTCAAAACATTCTACTTTAATTTCTATTTAAGCTACTAAAGTAACACAAAGATTGTTTGATTTTATTAGGACACTAGCTATTTATTATTTTTTATATTTGTTTTTAAGAAATATGTAAGTATATTCTCCGTCAAATTATTAGGCATAAGTTTCAGCTGACATTTACATGCTTTTTATTTATTTACCTCTATAGGTTTCGATAGTTTTAACAAACCAATGAATAAACCCCCTGGAACCCCCCCCCCCCCCCCCCACAGCAACATAAACCATCAGGACAAAAAAAACCGCGATATAAACCCCCTGGAAAAAATAACCCAATTGAGGTGTATACAGATGATGAGAACTAAAAATAATAATTAAAACAAAACAAACAGTATCAAAAAACTGTTTTATTTTAACTTTAAATGGTGAGCTTATTAAAACTTTTAACACTGTAGAAATTCGATAGCTGCTATCAGTATATTTTTTTTCTGTAAGTTGATTATCCGAACTCAGGAGTTTAGTGTTCCTTTGATATGCTCTACAATGTAAATACTACGAACGGTTCTCTCTCTGTAAACACTAAGAACTGACATTAATTGAAAATAATAAAAAAAAAGAATACATACCACTAAGAAGAACTTTATTGTAAAGTAAATGAAAACAAATATCCACATTTTTATAATATTTGATTTTTTCAACGTCAATTAGTGCAGCGAATGTCTTGATCGAGATTGGGTTCTTACTGACACACAGTTCGAATGCATTTCTCCCTTCATTATCCGTCTGTTGGATATTACACCCTACTGTAAGTAAAAACTTAACAGTTTTTGTATGACCCATAAAACTGACTTCCATTAATGCATTTCTTTTAAATGTATTTACCAAATTAATATCAGCGCCTTTCTCAATAAGAAATTTAACAACATCTGTGTGACCTCCCCATGCAGCTTTAAGTAAAGCGTTATATCCATTATTATTTACTTCAGTCAGGCTTGCTTTGTGTTGTAAAAGTAATTCAACAGTGCTAAGGTGTCCAGCATTACAAGCCATTAATAAAGCACTATTTCCATCATCATCCGACTGTTGGATATTGAAATCTTGTGTTAGTAAAAATTCGACAGTTTTTGTATGTCCCATAAAACTGGCTTCCATTAATGCATTTCTTTTAAATGTATTGACCCAATTAATATCAGCGCCTTTCTCAATAAGAAATTTAACAACATCTGTGTGACCGCCCCATGCAGCTCTTAGTAAAGCGTTGTATCCATTAGTATTTACTTCAGTCAGGCTTGCTTTGTGTTGTAAAAGTAATTCAACAGTGTTTATGTGTCCAGCTTGACAGGAAAGCAATAACGCTGTGTCACCATACACAGCTTTTTGTTCAATATTAAAATCTTGTATTAGTAAAAATTTGACAGTGTCTGTATGACCCATAAAACTGGCTTCCATTAATGCATTTCTTTTAAATGTATTGACCCAATTAATATCAGCGCCTTTCTCAATAACAAATTTAACAACATCTGTGTGACCGCCCCATGCAGCTTTAAGTAGAGCGTTATATCCATCAATATATACTTCAGTCAGACTTGCTTTATGTTGCAAAAGTAATTCAACAGTACTGAGGTGTCCAGCTTCACAAGCCAATAATAACACACTGTTTCCTTTATTATCCGTCTGTTGAATATTGAAATCATGCGTTAGTAAAAATTCCACAGTTTTTGCATGTCCTTTAAAACTGGCTTCCATTAATGCATTTCTTTTAAATGTATTGACCCAATTAATATCAGCGCCTTTCTGAATAAGAAATTTGACAACATCTATGTGACCACCCCATGCAGCTCTTAGCAAAGCGTTATATCCTTCATTATCTACTTCAGTCAGACTTGCTTTATGTTGTAAAAGTAACTCAACAGTGCTAATGTGTCCAGCTTGACAGGCAAGCAATAACGCTGTGTCACCATACACAGCTTTTTGTTCTATATTAAAATCTTGTGTTAGTAAAAATTCGACAGTTTTTGTATGTCCCAAAAAGCTGGCTTCCATTAATGCATTTCTTTTAAATGTATTTACCAAATTAATATCAGCGCCTTTCTCAATAAGAAATTTAACAACATCTGTGTGACCTCCCCATGCAGCTTTAAGTAAAGCGTTATATCCATTATTATTTACTTCAGTCAGGCTTGCTTTGTGTTGTAAAAGTAATTCAACAGTGCTGAGGTGTCCAGCATTACAAGCCATTAATAAAGCACTATTTCCATCATCATCCGACTGTTGGATTTTGAAATCTTGTGTTAGTAAAAATTCGACAGTTTTTGTATGTCCCATAAAACTGGCTTCCATTAATGCATTTCTTTTAAATGTATTGACCAAATTAATATCAGCGCCTTTCTCAATAAGAAATTTAACAACATCTGTGTGACCGCCCCATGCAGCTCTTAGTAAAGCGTTGTATCCATTATTATTTACTTCAGTCAGGCTTGCTTTGTGTTGTAAAAGTAATTCAACAGTGCTAATGTGTCCAACTTGACAGGAAAGCAATAACGCTGTGTCACCATTCACAGCTTTTTGTTCAATATTAAAATCTTGTGTTAGTAAAAATTTGACAGTGTCTGTATGACCCATAAAACTGGCTTCCATTAATGCATTTCTTTTAAATGTATTGACCCAATTAATATCAGCGCCTTTCTCAATAACAAATTTAACAACATCTGTGTGACCGCCCCATGCAGCTTTAAGTAGAGCGTTATATCCATCAATATATACTTCAGTCAGACTTGCTTTATGTTGCAAAAGTAATTCAACAGTACTGAGGTGTCCAGCTTCACAAGCCAATAATAACACACTGTTTCCTTTATTATCCGTCTGTTGAATATTGAAATCATGCGTTAGTAAAAATTCCACAGTTTTTGCATGTCCTTTAAAACTGGCTTCCATTAATGCATTTCTTTTAAATGTATTGACCCAATTAATATCAGCGCCTTTCTCAATAAGAAATTTGACAACATCTATGTGACCACCCCATGCAGCTCTTAGCAAAGCGTTATATCCTTCATTATCTACTTCAGTCAGACTTGCTTTATGTTGCAAAAGTAATTCAACAGTACTGAGGTGTCCAGCTTCACAAGCCAATAATAACACACTGTTTCCTTTATTATCCGTCTGTTGAATATTGAAATTAAGTGTTAGTAAACATTCCACAGTTTTTGCATGTCCTTTAAAACTGGCTTCCATTAATGCATTTCTTTTAAATGTATTGACCCAATTAATATAAGCGCCTTTCTCAATAAGAAATTTAACAACATCTGTGTGACCGCTCCCTGCAGCTCTTAGTAAAGCGTTATATCCTTCATTATCTACTTCAGTCAGACTTGCTTTATGTTGTAAAAGTAACTCAACAGTGCTAATGTGTCCAGCTTGACAGGCAAGCAATAACGCTGTGTCACCATTCACAGCTTTTTGTTCTATATTAAAATCTTGTGTTAGTAAAAATTCGACAGTTTTTGTATGTCCCATAAAGCTGGCTTCCATTAATGCATTTCTTTTAAATGTATTAACCAAATTAATATCAGCGCCTTTCTCAATAAGAAATTTATCAGCTTCTGTGTGACCGCCCCATGCAGCTCTTAGTAATGTGTTATATCCATTATTTACTTCAGTAAGACTGGCTATGTGTTGTAAAAGTAAATCAGCTGTACTTAGGTGTCCCGCTTTACAAGCCAATATTAACGCACTATCTCCATCATTATCCGTCTGTTGGATATTAAAATCTTGTGTTAGTAAAAATTCGACGGTTTTTGTATTTCCATTAAAACTGGCTTCCATTAATGCATTTCTTTTAAATGTATTTACCCAATTAATATCAGCGCCTTTCTCAATAAGAAATTTAACAACATCTGTGTGACCGCCCCATGCAGCGTATATTAAAGCGTTATATCCATTATTATTTACTTCAGTCAGACTTGCTTTATGTTGTAAAAGTAATTCAACAGTACTGAGGTGTCCAGCTTCACAAGCCAATAATAACGCACTGTTTCCATTATTATCCGTCTGTTGGATATTAAAATCGTGTGTTAGTAAAAATTCGACAGTTTTTGTATGACCCATAAAACTGGCTTCCATTAATGCATTTCTTTTAAATGTATTGACCAAATTAATATCAGCGCCTTTCTCAATAAGAAATTTAACAACATTTGTGTGACCGCCCCATGCAGCTATTAGTAAAGCGTTATATCCTTTATTATTTACTTCAGTCAGACTTGCTTTATGTTGTAAAAGTAATTCAACAGTGCTGATGTGTCCAGCTTCACAAGCCAATAATAACGCACTGTTTCCATTATTATCCGTCTGTTGGATATTAAAATCTTGTGTTAGTAAAAATTCGACAGTTTTTGTATGTCCCTTAAAACTGGCTTCCATTAATGCATTTCTTTTAAATGTATTGATACAATTAATATCAACGCCTTTCTCAATAAGAAATTTAACAACATCTGTGTGACCTTTACATGCAGCTCTTAGTAAAGCGTTATATCCTTTATTATTTATTTCAGTCAGACTTGCTTTATGTTGTAAAAGTAATTCAACAGTACTGAGGTGTTCAGCTTCACAGGCAAGCAATAACGCTGTGTAACCATTCACTGTTTTGTGTTCAATATTAAAATCGTGTGTTAGTAAAAATTCGACAGTTTTTGTATGTCCCTTAAAACTCGCTTCCATTAATGCATTACTTGTAAATTTATTGACCCAATTAATATCAGCGCCTTTCTCAATAAGAAATTTAACAACATCTGTGTGACCGCCCCATGCAGCTATTAGTAAAGCGTTATATCCTTTATTATTTACTTCAGTCAGACTTGCTTTATGTTGTAAAAGTAATTCAACAGTATTGAGGTGTCCATGTGCACAAGCCATTAATAACGCACTATATCCATCATTATCTGTCTGTTGAATATTGAAATCATGTGTCAGTAAAAATTCGACAGTTTTTGTATGTCCCATAAAACTGGCTTCCATTAATGCATTTCTTTTAAATTTATGTACCCAATTAATATCAGCGCCTTTCTCAATAAGAAATTTAACAACATCTGTGTGACCTTGCCATGCAGCTTGTAGTAAAGCGTTATATTCGTTATTGTCTACTTCAGTCAGACTTGCTTTATGTTGTAAAAGTAATTCAACAGTACTGAGGTGTCCAGCTTTACAAGCCAATAATAACGCACTATTTCCATCATTATCCCTCTGTTGGATATTAAAATCTTGTGTCAGTAAAAATTCGACAGTTTTTGTATGTCCCATAAAACTGGCTTCCATTAATGCATTTCTTTTAAATGTATTGACCCAATTAATATCAGCGCCTTTCTCAATAAGAAATTTAACATCTTCAGTCTGACCACTACACGCAGGACGGACTAAAGCGTTATGTCGTTTATTGTCTTCTTCTGTCATACTTGCTTTATTCTCAAGTACTGACGTGTCCAGCTTCACAGGCCAATAATAAACACAATATTTCTTTTAGTATCCGTCTCTTTGTTATTACAATCTTGTGTCGATTAACATTTTAAGTCTCTGTATTTCCAATTAAACAAGCTTCCATGAATGCATTTATGAAATATGTAATAATCGCAATATCTGCACTTTCTAAATTAGGAATTTACAACGCGTGTATAACCTCTAGAAGAAGCACTATTTGATGCGTTGTTTCTATCATTTTTCAACATATGTTAAAACATTTTTTGTTTCAAATAGAATTTCTTACTTTGAAAAGTCGTCAATTTTCAAATTCCCGTCATTTTTGCTTGCATTATTTTAATTAAAGAAACGTTTTGAATACAAATTAATAGAGAGTGTTACACGTTCTTTTTACGCACTTCTAATCTGAAAATGGAAAAAAAAATAGTATATATATTTCGAACATACTTTTAAAAATATTTGTTGTTTTTTTTTGTATTATCACATTTTATTTTAAATTAACAATTAATTTCCTGCTAACAGTTTTAATACCCTTATGATAGATTATAAATATCTAACAATGTCTCTCTCCCTTCCTGTTCTCGCTACCCCACAGGTAACGGTACACACCTGGACCTGAGTCCAGCGGTATCGTAAGGCTGACCGGGCCTCGACCTCGGACTGCGGTCATTAGAGCCAAACCTAAGTCATGTGACGAGTAGGGTAGGGACACCACAGTCCGGTCATTCTAACTTCTCCCCTCTTCGGAGGTTTACGTTTCTTTTGGTGCTGAGGTACTTGCCATAGCAAAATTATACATATTTTGGTTCCGCGGCACTTGTTCCTCACGGAGAAATTTATCTTACTTTTTGGCAGCGTGTGTAGAGGATTGTGTGGCTTCATTTGAAGGTAATAGAAAATCTAATTTTTTATACTGTACTGTTGTGTAAATATGGAAAATGTATAAATGTATGTATGAATAACAAGAATAATTTACTAACGTTTTTATAGTAAGTCAGGCTAATTTGATATTGTAAATGTAATATTATATTTGAAACATTGTATGTTTCCGAATTAATGTGTAGATCACTCAGATGTTTGGACGTTTGTAAATTATATTTTACAAAATGCCAACATAGGGCTTTAACCCCTTAATGCCTGAGTTATGTTTCAAGCGTGTAAACAATTATTTATACTTATTTTCTCTCATCATACTGACACTGAATTTGAGGTATATAGTTGGACTAGGACTAACAGCAGATACACATATTTTTAAGGCTTTATCATATTCTCAAATCACACACATAAACAAACTCACAATAACACATGAAAAACAAATGCTCTAAAATAAAATGAAATTGAGATTGGGTGTAACTGTACTAAAACTGTATGCTGATATGGCTAAACATTAAAGCCAGAGTGCTCATTTAAAGAAATAAATAATACCTTTTCGATTGAGTCCATTGATAGATGTACGTTCTATAATAGAAGACCTATGTTCAATTTCTATCATTGAGTGCCCAGGCACATTTTAATTTTTTTGGTTCCACTTTAAAGTCATAATGATGCGCGGACCTTTGACCACAGGTGCTTAAACCATAGGGGGATTGACCACAGGTGGTTTGACCACAGAGGGACTTTGACCATAGGGGCTTTGACCATAGGGGCTTTGGCAACAGCGGGGCTTTAGTCATAACGGGGCTTTGACCATAGGGGCTTTGACCACAGGGGGTTTGAACACAGGTGTTTTCTAAGCAGAGGGTCTTTGATCACAGGTGGTTTGTCCAATGCAGGCGTTTAATACCAAGTGCTTTGTCCATATAATATGGTACGGATTAATTTAAAAATATGCGACTGAAATACACAAGATTGGCGATGGTGTGGCACGAACAAATTACATTTGTGAAGGATGGCATTACAGTCTTTAGTCTCCGCTCCAATGTAGTCACCAAGCAATGTGGCGTTTTCTTGAAGGTCTACAGATGGACTGCACACGGCAAAAGACAACTTTCTTAAAAGGTGTCGCAGGAGCAAGCTACCCAGCTGAGAAGCTATACAGAATGTTGCACGAAACATTATAACGAACTGTTCGGACATATGGTCACAAAGATGTTAACCATACAAGTATTACTTCTATGACTATGCTGTTGGCATGATTTTTTTATCCTTAATGTGTGATATGTATTTTTAGGCACATCTACATTATTTATTTGTGAAACTTTTTATGTCTCATTATTTGTGTTCCATTTATTCTTTAAAAAATCTATGACGCCTAGCACTAGCCTTCATGTGGAGACTAAATTATCGTTATTGACTTTTTTAAATACATGTTAATTTTAATTAAAGGACTATCAGGAAACATGTATAAAATCGTATGAAATGTACAATAAATTTAAATCAAATAACAGTTTCTAATTTATATTTTAAAATTTATATTATGGTTAACCCCCATTTGTGGTTAAAGCCCCACTTTGGTCAAACCCCCTATGGACAAAGCCCCTATGGTCAAACCCCCTAATAAAAAATAGATTTGGGAGTTCCCAATAATGAATATACTACGAGGAAGTAAAATACGCCATCTTTAAAACAAAAGTTGCTATAAATTATTATATTATTATCAATTGGGATAATGTATGCTGTAAAACTTTAAACAAAGTTTAGTTTATATAATAACTCATGCAGTTAAATACAACACACTATTAAACTATTCTATCAAAAACCCGTAAAGTGATATGTCATGGATACATTTTTACAGTCTAATATTAAATAATATTTGACTCATTACTCTGATAACTTTTGCTATCAAGTATTCATACCATTGATAAAGACAAGATTATACTGTATTAGATGTTTAAGAAGAATTATTTCTTACCGATTGTGAAAATAAATAATTTTACTGGTGTACAAACTACCATAGACTTATGCAAAAGAGAGTTTAGCTTAAATTGCTGCTCACTCTTTACTCACTTGACATCTTGGGTTTGCCGGATATTATATCTATTCGGAAGTTGTGTTATTAAAATTTTTAGGTTAGGGGTCATCCATAAATGACGTCACATTCGTAGGGGGGAGGGCAATGTTAGAAAACGAATTTTAGACGTTATTTTGCGTTTTAGATAACTGTTTTAGTTTCTAATGGATACCTTTACTTATATTTAGGAAGAGGCCCACGCTTTTCTTTATAGTTATTTAAATAATAGTCTATAATTTATTTTCTACTTTTTTGTGCATTAGTACACACAAGCTTGTTATTAAAACGTTATTTATGAATTTTTTTAGTACTTTACATGCTTTTATTTACAATAGAGTGTCATGACTAAAACCATTGCGCGCCTATTGAACGTGATAACGCGTGTGGAGTAGTTTTATAGAAATGCCTACTGATTTGGTCCAAATTTTCATTAATTCAAAAAAAATTAATTAGGCATCCAATTAAGTCAAATTTAATGTCAGGATGCATTGTTTTTATGTCTTGACCCACGTCCCAACTAGGAACCCTATCTGTCAGTTAGAAGTGCCTGCTATTTCACACGACCGTTTCGATCTAGACTGACGACTGACAAACAGAGGAAGCAAGTTAAGGGGATATGCGCGACAAATATGGGCTGTCAATAAAATGTAATTTAAAACAGTAGTGTTCAACAAATAAAATCTTCCTATACACACACACACACAATATTAAGGAATAAGACAACCCACACAATTTGTGGTTTTGAATTTAATTCTGAAAATATAAGACGGGAGGCAACATCAAACTCCTGTCATAAGTTGTATTTATTTGGTTGTTTCCCTTTACAACATGCTTACAAATTAAAAGCCTGATACTGATATTTTAAGAACCGGGAAAATAAAATCCAGATTTATTTCAAAAAGGTTTATGTGTATTATAAAAAAAGGTTTATTTCATTAAGCTACAGTAATATACACAAATAAAGCCGCTAATGAATGAAGAAAGTAGTGTGATAAGTGACAGATGAGAAATGTGATACAATAAAATTGTTTAAAGAAGAACTAATAGCATAATTGTTGTGCATAAAATAATTGTATTCCTGGGATTAAGTTATATAAATCTATGGCACATCGATGATGTAGAGTGTATGTATGTGTATGACTTTGGCCTATGATGGGATAATATGCCAAGTTGCTTGTACCTTAACCATTTCACTTCAGATCTGGGTATATTATGAACGTTATACTAAACAACAAAACTAAACATATGTGGTCTATCTGTAAATACACCTGGATCAGCTTAACGATTCCTATAGAGATTCACATGAAAAATGAAATTTAGTAAAAAGATATAAGATAACTGTACTAATGTAATAAGATACTGTACTAATGTAATAAGATAACTGTACTAATGTAATAAGATAACTGTACTAATGTAATAAGATAACTGTACTAATGTAATAAGATAACAATACGGGTAAGCGGTAGAAGGGGTGGGGGAATCTTTGGCAAAATATTAGTTGTTTTTTTTTTTCTTTTTTCTAACAGTGATTCTATCATGATAGTTTAGAGAGGGTCTATTCAAGGCATTATTTTACACTGTGTTAGTACTTTTAATTTCAATATAAACAATCAAAACAACATCAAACTAGTTTACATACATTTCAACTCAATGGTTTGCATAAGGGAATAAATATGCAAAATAATATTATTACAGTGAAACATGGTGAAACAACATTGATTAAATAAAGTTTGTTGCATGTATTCAGGTTCAGTATTTAATTGTATAATTGTTTTCGGCTTTAACTGGTGATTAATTTTTATTCCAAATTTTAAATATTATGAGCATTTAAAAATATTCAGGGTGATAAGTTTTAATACATGATAAACTAATTGAAAAACATCCCCATTATTCTTAGACTTCTATTACATTACTTTGTCAACGACTTTTTTTTAACTTATCGTTTCGCTTTCTCCCTTATTTAATTAACTGTTTGACATGGGAAGCAACTTAGACAATGTATTTTCTAAATTCTTATGTAAAGCGCTAAGTCTAAATATGCGTGGATTATCTAGAAAATGTTACTTTCTTGTGGGGCGAATGATTAGTAGTGGCAGTTTTGTAAATGATGCAGTTTTTATACTGAGTAAGAGAAAAGGAATGAGTTAATATGGTGATTGTAATGGTTTGTAAGGTGGTATGATGGGAATAGATAAGGTGTGTTGTAACTATGTTAGAATGGTGAACAGATACACAAATGACATTGTGCATATAATGTAGATTATTTCCCTTTAAACTTAGTTAACATTGTTAATATTCGAATTAGATAAGCTCGTGTTATCCAGAGTGCTGAGCAGAATAGTCCCGCACTGATTTACAGTTTTTAACATTTTAGCAAATGTTAACACAAGTTAACTCTGGTCTTTCATTCTTTTTTTTTCACTTGTCCAGCATTGTGCCATCACAATAAACAAATGATATAAACAAAAATAAATGTGTCATTTTATTATTAAAAAAAATAAATGAATAAATAAATAAATAAAATATATATATATATATATAAAAAAACAATTTTTAGCCCCCCCCCCCCCCCCACCTCATTAGCCCACTACGCCGATGGAAAAAATAATCCCTTGAATCATCTTTTAATTACACATTTGCATTTTCAGGTTGTTTTTTTTTTATTATTATTATTTTGAATATTTAGACTTTTTGTATTAGATCTATGTATAGGTAAACCATCTAAAATGAATGAAAGTAGGCTACAAGTAAGAAAGAAATATTACTATTGTAAATCTGTATCAGTCCTCACAAGCCGATGATGAAAACTGTAATACTAAAGCAAACATGCGAGGCAAACGGACGCTGGAAAATACATGTCTGAGGCAAAAAAAAAAAAGAAGAAAAAAAAATGTCATTTTATTATCACCAAATTAATACTTTGTTTGGTTAACTTTACTAACTATTTTGTGATAACACTGCTAACCAATTTTTTACTTTTAAAACTCCACTGTATCCCCACACCCCGTGATTGCTACACGCCTACCCACCCCTAACCTGTCGGTACTAAACATTCAAATAAACACCGACTTGAACATACCAACCTTTCACCCTCCCACTAAATCGCTCACACAGCAATCTGTTCGTCAAACCCTTCCCCCCCCCCCCCACCCACAAACACTATAAATAGTAACACCTCAGCAGTTAGATAACACAGCACATAATTTGACGATTGGCTTGCCTAAAAAACACGCAGACACCCTCTCCACGCCTCGTCAGACACATCTACCCCCTCCCTCCTCTCCCCCTCTATCCACTTACCCTCAGACATGAAAACCCCACATTCCCTTTAACTGTTCCAACGACCCCACCACCCACCCCAACATCAATTTCGAATATCTATTCATTTACTTATTTAAAGTTCTAAATCTTGTTTCTTTCCCCTCATCTTTCACACAGCAACCTTTTGAAAACTCAATGCGACCAGTACATAAATAAACACTCTTTTAACTAGTCAACTTAATTTGTTTCCCTACATAGAAAATGCTTCACTGTCCCATTGACATTCTCTGAAAAATTTCCTTTCCACTCCCCACCCAGACTTCTGACACTTTCATTTGACCTTCACCCCTTTTACTGTCATCCTTTGTAATTTTTTTTTTATATAATAATATACATGACATCATGTAAATATTCATTATGTACATGTGCAAAACCTTTCGTTTTCATTTGAAACTATGTAAAAAATGTGACGTTGATGTACTTGTTTTAATTATTATTATTATTAATACTAACGAGAAAAATGGCCCGTTGAGGAAGGATACACCGGGCGCTAGGTTGATAGTGCTGTCTCTTTTCTCTAAACTAAAACCAACCAACCCCCCCACACACACCACCCCCCCACCCCCACCCCCCCCAACCCCACCACCCCTAAAACACACCCCACCCCCCCCACCCCCACCCCACCCCCCCCCCCCCACCCCCCCACCCCCCCCCCCACCCCCCCCCCCCCACCACAGTGGTTTTCTTGCAATTTCTTTAATGCAATTCTTCGCGTAGTGGCTAAGCGCGACACCAGTGTTTCTTTCAGACTTTTTCCGTCCCGGAGGGGGGAACTTTTTCTAATCTAAAAAGTGATTAGCGTGCAGTTTTTTAACGCAATTTCCATTCTGGAGAATTGCGTTTATTAACCCGTCATTTCTGGATGTATGAATGAATGAATGTATGAATGGATGGATGTGTGTCCGCAGCTTTAAGTCGTATCTCCTCCTCAACGAAGCAATATCGATGACTAGTTCCAAAAGCAATTATGTTAAGCAAGTTACGAGAATGAACATAGGCTATAAAAATTCCGGGTTTCTTTCATGGATTTCCCGGAAAAGCCAAAAAACCTCGAAAAAAAGCAGTTTTTAGCCCATATCTCGGCAACCAGACCACTTAGCGACTTGAAACATGTACCAATCGATTCCTGCCATAATTTAGAACAATATTGCCGAAGAAAGTTTTCAAAAATATCCTTTCGTTCGGTCACAAAATTTTTTTTGAATTAATTAAAATTTGGACCGAATTAGTAGGCATTTTTTCCAACCACACCACACGCGTCATCACGTTCAATAGCTGCACCATCACGTTCTATGGCTTCGTCATCACGTTCAGTAGCTAGGCGCGCAATGTTTTTTAGTCATGTAACTCTATTGTAAATAAAACATGTATTTTAACCAATGGTTTTACTAACCCTGCTCTTGATTTACGCTACGACAGAGCTATTTTTAGATAACATAAGGAAATTGCGCTAAAATTGTCACTAGACTTTTTAATTAACTTGTTTTTTCCAAGCATCTCTTCCAGAAGGGGCGAAGCCCCGCCCAGATTCTTCCTTTAGTTTGTATGATCTACAAATGCGACCAGTGTTTCTTTCAGACTTTTTCCTCCCCGGAGAGGGGTGGGGGTACTTGAAATTTTCGAGGGCGGGGGTAGAATTTTCTTGGAGGGGGCGGACACTGGAAAAAGTATATAATTATATTTCTTTGAATGGGACGATAGACATGTTTTGGAATGTGTGTGTGTGGGGGGGGGGGGGGGGGAAGGGTGGGCAAGCCACTCCTCCCAAGTAGAGTTGCCTGAAAGAAACTCTAAATGCGACTTTTGTCATGAATGAGATTAGGTGCATGGTTTAGGGATATGCCTATGACTATATTTTGTATAAATTAAAGTACCGAGAAAATAGACAGCACTATCAACCTAGCGTCCGTTGTATCCTACCTCAACGGGCCATTTTTCTCGTTGCAAATAAAAGTATTAAAAAAAAAATTGTTCCATATAAAAATAAATTTTGGCGGGCTTTGTGTTCTGGAAATGTATAGTATACATGTCGTAAGTGTAAACGCGGTATATTATAGCGCTAGATTCAGGGGAAGCCACTCTATTTTACAAATGGCTGCTGTTTATATATAGGCCTATTATTATTATATCATAGCCAACCTTGCTCGCAAACACTGCTGTTTAAAGTTGATTTCTGGTCTTTATTGATATATTTAGCCATTGATTTAGGTTTATTATTCATTTATCTATAATATTTGACACAAATATATCAGATGAGAATATATTTACTTCTATTAAAGCCTTGAAAATGAGGTAGATTTAACAGCCGCGGGCGATTTTACTTACGTAGTAGATCTAGAGATCTAGATAGTAGATTTAGATAGAGATCTAGATCTACCCAAAACTACGATAGATTACCGGGTTAAGGAGAGGGTTAGCATTGACATCAGCCAGCAATGAATGTGTGTATGTATTTAATTTACTTACTTAGATCTAGATCTAGTATTAAGATCACTACCACTAACCTAACACACCCTTTAAGCCCTTTTTAAAGAAGATTCTATTATCGGACACTGGTTTATAAATATTAAATTCCGTCATTCAATTAGAAGAACTGAATTTACTATCAGTCACACTATCAGACTAGTAGATCTATTAGGCCTAACTTAATTTAATTATCTAATTCTAGTTAGAATCTAGTAATATCTAGATTTATTTAGGCCCTACAGGCCTAGGCCCTATTTAAATTGAATTTTTTGTTTTAATATGTTTTTATATTATAATTAAATGGACTTCCTTCTGGGGTGTGGGGAAATTATGAGACGTGAAAAGTGAAATGGTGAGAAGGGCGCAAAAACGGTCGGTCACGTGACTTTTTGTCTCGCATTTTACCACAACCCGATACTTACGCTGGGTGGTGTTGAAATGCGAAGATTTCTGCGAAAAATTTACCGCACCCAAACCGACGGAAATACCACAGACGATAGATCAACTTCTGTCTTTTGTGTGGAATGCAGAGGCCGCCTGATTTACCGTCTTTGAAGATCACCGTGCCCGGATCCGCTGCCGCCGCAAACATATTTTGTATTGTTGCATAGAAATTTTGTATTATAGCCGCCTCCTACGATTTTTTTCTAGCTTTTTTTACCATATAAATATAAGCACAAGGTTGGATGTACTATGTGTGAAAGATGGTGTCACGAGATGTGTTTGAGTAGTGCTAGGACTGTTTCAGAAGATTTTGTTTGTAAATTTTATATGTAATTAAAATTACTTAATAAAAAAATAAATTGCACTTTTTAGAGTTGTTTATACTTTTACACTTTTTGTAAGTACAAAAAATCCATAAATACATGTTGCAGAATATCTCTCCTGCTGACAAGATTATACCAATTCACAGTGACACAGCTCATGTTTGTATAAACATGAGCGGGCTAGATTTTTAAAATTAATGCTGACTGAGATGGGATTTTCCTCTCGCTAATGAGAGCGGGCGATGACATTAGCACAGCAACAATGTAGGGATTTTTAAATAGATAGATCTAGATATAGATAAAATAAAATCTAGATAAAAAAATAACAACAAACAACACTCGTGTTAAAGGGTATGGCTAAATGGCAATGCTTGTTTATTTTAAAGCAAAAAAAAAAATAATAATAATTTAAATAAATAAAGATGAAAAAAGCATGAAAAAACTTTTTTTTTCGCAAAAAGTGTCTCGCTATTTACCCTTAATTCAGCAGGTATGTCTCGCATTATCTTCTCGCATTTTCCCGCCTTGCCATTTTGCTTTTCGCGTCTCGCAATCTCCCAACACCCTTCCTTCTGCGTCACGTGGTCATGCCTCAGTTTGTAACTTACTAGACCTCTAGATCTAGAATAGATCTAGCGGCTCTAACTATAAACACCACCGATGCTGCTATCTCTCCTTTGTTACAGCTACAATATTTTCAATACTTTGACACAATTTTAACTTCTCTGAATTTATTAACACTGTACTATAAAACATCTAGATCTATTCTAGATCTGCACACAAATCATGATAAAATTAAAGGAAAACAATTTATTTTTGAATGGTTCTTAAATGTGTCTTGCTTGAAAGATTATATCTGACAGTCACTGATAGTGAAAGAGGAAACTTTCAATATGATTTCCTATTTTGCCCATTAACATTGGGCTGCTACAGAAAGCTCCCTCCTCAACATTGTATTAAAGCTATATACATAAGTAAATAATAAATAAAAAGGCTAGGGTTAATATTGATTCAATATTTTTATGTTGATCTAGTCTATTTACCAATCAAAGTGTCTATTTCCAGTCAACTGTTGAACTGGGAATAGCTGTATTAAGGCTATTCACAGTCATGACTGTTTTGTTTTATACATATAATGTTAAAAACACTGTGTGGTCGAGTGTAAATGTGGGTGGTTACCACGCCAGATAGTGTGGGTTCGAACCCATCAAATGCTTTTGTATTGATGGCATGTGATGTAGGCCACCTGTTGTCTAAATTGTATTTTTTTGCAATTGTTAATGAAAGGGTTATTATTTTAAATTTTTTTCCCGTTAGTGACATGATTGCTGACATATTTGCAGATAGAAAGCCCTGATTGATTAGTATAGATTTAGTTAGAGTGTATAATTGATCACTGAGACTAAGACCTACGTACTACACAGCAGATATAACCCAAAGGCTTAACTAATAATAATTTTTTTTTTAACTATAACACAATAATAAACCGGGAGTGATCTCCCCTAAACTTTCTCAAATATTCTAATATAAAACTACGAGGGATGGCAACTCAGGGCATAGACAATATTTGTAATCCATTTTTAATTACTCAAACTTTTTATAATAGAATGGAATCTCGTAAAAAAAAATTAATTGCACACCAAGTGAATGCCTAATAAAATGTGCATAATAGTGCGGGATATTATTAGTACTTTATAAATTTATGTGCGGTTTTTTTTTTTGAGAAATCGGAAATAGCGTAAATTAGTACTTCCGGTCAACGGAAATTACTCAAAATTTGACAGAAGGTAGAGAATTAGATCTTTTACTTACATATGAAATTTCATTTATCTATCTGAAATAGTACTCAAGTTATAGGCTTTTGAAAAATTCAAAGTAGAAAAAGTACCACTTCCGGTTATCGGAAATCGCTCAAAAGTTGATCAGGATCTACGATTTTGATAAAATACTTATATATGAAATTTCATCAACCTAGCCGTTAATGTACTCAAGTTACCAGATTGCAAAATTATGTTTTTCCGTGTCAGTGAGGTTACAAGACTTTCTCTATACTTCGTATATACGAGAAAGTAAAAATTGCACTGCTCTCGTAATCTATACTTCATTCCCCAGTCACAATAAATGCTTTTATTATCGTAAAATATTTGGCCTATTCCCAGTCGTATATAGTAAAAATGACAGCTGACTGTAAATAGCCATGGGTGCTATTCCTAGTCTGCTGGAAATAACCCAAATAATGCTATTCCAAATCAGCTGGGAATAGCCTTGGCCTTTACTCTTTAGTCTCTAACTTGAAAAACAATTTATACATGCAATAGTTGAATGTAAATAGTTGAATTACAGAATCATTTTTTTGCAAACATGTTCCAAGCAGACAATGACAATTGAAAAGTCACTAAATGTAGACTATATTTTGTGGCAGCAACATTTTTTTAATAACTTATAGGCCTAGAAGAATCATCTATAGTCGATAAATGGGGAACAATAAGAAGATATGTTTAATTTTTTTTGCTCAATTGTTTGTGCACCTAAAATACCTTGTTATAAAGCACAAAAAAGACTGAGCACATGGCCGTCGGCCATGCAAATATATTTTTAGGAGTTACTGGATTTTTTTTAGATACATGAATAAAGTATTATATTATATGGAAATACTTATTTTATACCAACCAACAATAGAGAAAATGCATCATTCTTATGTCCTCTCACATCTTGTGGTTATATTTTGCTTCTATTTATAATCTTACATATTTTTAGAATTTTTCAATTGAAGTGAATATATTTTACAATTTTCAAGAGAGGTTTGTTTAATTTAATATATTATTATTATTTTTACTAATTATTTCGAGCACTGCATGGTAGAATCGCTAGTCTGAAGAAATATCTAGTATGGGTTTTGCACTTGAAACCTGTTTTAATTGATTTTTTTTTTTGTTATTAGTGCAAATGACATTTATATTTTATTTCTTTAATGCATTATATCTTAGTTTTGGGGCCAAGGGTTGAGGGATAATGGATAGGTTAAAAGGTCAGGTCTAGAAATAGTCTAAGAAAACAATATTAATTTTTTTTCCAATACTAATATTAAGAATTTTAGCTGAATGTGAGAGGATCTAAACTTATTTGGTAATTCCTCAATCGTTAGCCAAAATAAGCTATACTGGTTTATAAATTTGTGTTTTTTAAGAATATTTAAAGAATATTAATATGCAGTCCTAATCTATTGATAGCCTTGGCATTACTGGCAATCTATTTTTAGATCCCATCAGACTGAGTGAAAAGATTAACAGACCTTCTGCCATTAATTTTGCCATTTTAATAATAATACTTTATTCTGACTTTATAATCACCACTTTTCAATTTAACATTTATAACATTTTTAATCATCAGATTTATAAAAAGCAGTCAAGAATGGAAGAAGAAACAGAACATTTAGCTGCAATTTTATCTATTGTAGATGAACAGTCACACAAATTAACAGAATTTTTAAACTCTGAAGATTTGAAACCAGATCTATCAACATTTTCATCTTCTAAAGACATAAAAACAGAATTAACAACATTTTCATCTATTGTTGATGCAAAACCCAACTTGACATTCACAGCTTCTCAAGATGTTAAACCCTATACTACAACAGAATTTTCATCTTCTAAAGACACAGAAACACCCAACAAAACATTTATAAGCTTGCAAGATGTTAAACCTGATGTTACAACTGCGTTTTTAATTTGTAAAGATAAAAAGCCTGCTGAATCAACATTATCAACATCTAAAGATAACAAATCAGAAGTCACAGCTTTATCAAGTAGTAAAGATTCAAAACCAGATTTATTGACAGGATTTTTATTTTTTGAGGATAAACAACAAAAAGGGCTTGAACTTCACGTTGAAAAAAATCTCCAATTTTCTAGAGACAAAAGATATCAAATTGTTTCTAGTCTCAAACACAAAAGTTTTTCTCAAAGTTCTAACTTAAATAAGCATAAAACAGGTCAAGAAGGAAATAAGCAAGTTGAATATGATGGTGACCATGAGAATCTTTCTCAAAGTTGTAGTAACAATACAAAAGTGCACTCAAGAGATAAGCCATATATATGTGATGTTTGTAATAAAAGGTTCTCTCAAAGATGTCGATTATATGCACATATTAAAGGGCACTCAGGTGATAAGCCATATGAATGTGATGTTTGTCATAAAAAGTTTTCTCAAAATTCTCGTTTAACTACACATAAAAAAGTTCATTCAGGAGATAAGCCACATGAATGTGATGTTTGTCTTAAACAGTTTGCATCTAAATCTAATTTAACTGCACATAAAAAAGTTCATTCAGGAGATAAGCCACATGAATGTGATGTTTGTCATAAAAAGTTTGGTCAGAAGATAAGTTTATTACAACACAGAAATCTTCATACAGGAGATAAGTCATATGAATGTAATGTTTGTCATAAAAGGTATACTCAAAGTTCTGGTTTAAGTACACACAAAAGAATTCATTCAGGAGAAAAGCCACATAAATGTGATGTTTGTAATAAAAGGTTCTCTCAAAGATGTAGATTATATGCACATATTAAAGGGCACTCGGACAATAAGCCATATGAATGTGATGTTTGTCATAAAAAGTTTTCTCAAAGTTATAATTTTAAAAGACATAAAAATATTCATTTAGGAGATAAGCCATATGAATGTGATGTTTGTCATAAAAAGTTTTCTCAAAATTCAAGTTTAGCTACACATAAAATAGTGCATTCAGGAGATAAGCCAAATGAATGTGATGTTTGTCATAAAAGATTTTTTCAAAGTTCTAGTTTAAAAAGACATAAAAAGGTTCATTCAGGAGTAATGCCCCATGAATGTGATGTTTGTCTTAAAAGGTTTTCTCGAAGTTCTGTTTTAAAAAGACATAAAAAGGTTCATTTAGGAAAAAAGGCTACTTAAATCATGAATGTAATGTTTGTCATAACCAATTTACTCACTATTCTAGTTTAACATTAAAAAAAAATTCGTAGAAAAACGTTTTTATGTAATAATGCACTAAGAAGTAGAAAATAAATTATACACTACTATTTAAATAACTATAAACAAAAGCGTGGGTCACTTAAGTACCTTTGGATATCTTTCCTAATATTTGAGAAGAGACCCACGCTTTTCTTTATAGTTATTTAAATAGTAGTGTATAATTTATTTTCTACTTTTTAGTGCATTATTACATAAAAGCTTGTTATTAAAACTATTTTTTATGAATATTTTTTTCAGTACTTCACATGTTTTATTTATAATGGTTACATGACTAAAAACCATTGTCAAGTTTATAGCTAAAGTTTCAGTATAGTATTATCGGATGGCGTAGTCTAGTGGTAAAGAACTAGACTGCTGACCTGTCTAAAAACCATCGCGCGCCTATTGAATGTGATGACGCGCTTTTGTCGTAGAGCCCACCTTGCTCCACGCCCAACACAGCCGTGATGACGTGTGTGGATAGAACTGCCTACTAATTTGGTCCAAATTTTAATTCATTCATAAAAAATTAATTAGGCGACCAATTAAGTCAAATTGAATGTCACAATGCATTGTCTTCATGTCTTGACACACCTTACCAACTACGAACCGTATCTGTCAGTTAGAAGTGCCTGCAATTTCACACGGGCGTTTCGATCTAGACAGACTGCCAAGCCACATATATGTCATGTTTGTCACAACAGATTTTGTCAAATATCTAATTTAAATACTCATAAGAAAATTCATTCTAGCAGCAAGCCAGGAAAAACATCAAGACTAAAAAAACAATTTATTGTCATTTTTAACATAAGTAATTAATTCTAGAGCAAATTATTATTGAATATCTTGTTATAATTTTTTCTCTTCACATAACTTTATCTAGTGGTCATCCAATAGTGGGCCATAGTTTATTAATTTTAATATTTGTATTATGAAAAGGTTGTTTTGTCAAAGAGTATACCTTGTCAATTATTATACATACTCTAAAAAGAAATTGTATTCTGACTGTAAAAGGAAATGGCATTCTATTATGTCAGCTGCATGTGTACAAATTTTTCTTTATGTAGCTTACTTCTTTTTGTGTTAATTGTAAATATGTATGATAGAAGAAGTAAGCTATCACTTTAGAGTTTAGAGACCCAGGGTTTTATTTTTATACCTGCATGGTCTTGTTCAGGCAACACAGTTAATTTGCCTATTCTTTTCAAATTAAATAAATTTGACAATGTACATTCATTGGGACGAGGAAGTGAACTTAATAATAATATGCTCAAACCAATTACACACATTATTAACAATAACAGAAGCTAACTAAAATAAAACACAAAGTTCTATTCATATTTTTTACATTTACTAGATGTTTACAATATATGTAGGCCTTACTGTTACACAATTCTCTTTCTTAACTTTACACATTTACACTACTCACAAACAGCTCAGTCAGACATACAGCGACAAGACAGAATATCAGGTTGACAGATAAAACAACCTCCATTAGACAAGTACAATGACATCAGGCCGGCAGTTACCCTGGCATCTGGTCAACAGGTACAGTTACATCAAAACTTCTGAGCAGACAATCTTTTTTTATAAACACTTTTACACCTTTTACTAAATGTCCTTAATCATTATATTGAGAGCTATATAATCTCCAATCATATAATCAAACTGTATTGGCTGCAGTGTATAACTCACACAGACCATATATAAAAACTAGCTGCCCCAAAAAAAAAATATTTTTTTCCTAAATTTGTTTTTGAGATGTATTTATTGTCATCACTAATGCAGATACTATTGTCAATTGAATTGAGATTAAAATTTAAATGGTAATTTAGTACCTGGATAAATTATATTTCTACTAATAGCATAAAATTAATAGCATAAAGATGTATAAACATTTTGCTCATTATTGTTTCATTGACTAATGCTTGCTTTGTACTTAAGCTTCTGTTCTGATCAGTAAAATGATGCAGTTAACTTTCTATACAAACTTATTTGGTGAAAAATAAATTAAAAACTTCTACTTTAATTGTTTGACATTATTTTATTCATCCCAGTTAACTTTCTATACAAACTTATTTGGTGAAAAATAAATTAAAAACTTCTACTTTCATTGTTTGACATTATTTTATTAATCCCAGTTAACTTTCTATACAAACTTATTTGGTGAAAAATAAATTAAAAACTTCTAGTTTCATTGTTTGACATTATTTTATTCATCCCAGTTAACTTTCTATACAAACTTATTTGGTGAAAAATAAATTAAAAACTTCCAGTTTCATTGTTTGACATTATTTTATTCATCCCAGTTAACTTTCTATACAAACTTATTTGGTGAAAAATAAATTAAAAACTTCTAGTTTCATTGTTTGACATTATTTTATTCATCCCAGTTAACTTTCTATACAAACTTATTTGGTGAAAAATAAATTAAAAACTTCTAGTTTCATTGTTTGACATTATTTTATTCATCCCAGTTAACTTTCTATACAAACTTATTTGGTGAAAAATAAATTAAAAACTTCTACTTTCATTGTTTGACATTATTTTATTAATCCCAGTTAACTTTCTATACAAACTTATTTGGTGAAAAATAAATTAAAAACTTCTAGTTTCATTGTTTGACATTATTTTATTCATCCCAGTTAACTTTCTATACAAACTTATTTGGTGAAAAATAAATTAAAAACTTCCAGTTTCATTGTTTGACATTATTTTATTCATCCCAGTTAACTTTCTATACAAACTTATTTGGTGAAAAATAAATTAAAAACTTCTAGTTTCATTGTTTGACATTATTTTATTCATCCCAGTTAACTTTCTATACAAACTTATTTGGTGAAAAATAAATTAAAAACTTCTGGTTTCATTGTTTGACATTATTTTATTCATCCCAGTTAACTTTCTATACAAACTTATTTGGTGAAAAATAAATTAAAAAACTTCTAGTTTCATTGTTTGACATTATTTTATTCATCCCATTTAACTTTCTATACACACTTATTTGGTGAAAAATAAATTAAAAACTTCTAGTTTCATTGTTTGACATTATTTTATTCATCCCATTTAGGAACCTCCACCTTCCTCCCCTCCCCCTATTTACATGTCTTATGGAACAAGCCTCAAGTTTCAAGTTGGTCCAACCATTGCTAAGACTTATGGTCACTTCCTTACATTTGCTATAATATTAAATGCATTTGTAACATGTTACATATAGATTTTATCCCTCTGCACTCCTCAAAATGAACTTCATGCCAAATCTCAGACACCTCTGCATACAATGTGTTAAAAAAAAAGAGTACACATTAATTTTCTTCACATATTCATTTAGACTATAGAATTTAGAGTGTAACCACACATAACAATTGTATAAATAAACATTTAATTAAAAAAAACAGCACAAAAATTATGAATTTGAAGAAGAGAAGACTAGAGCTACAATTGTTACATTTTGGATTCTTAGTTTTAACATAATGTAAGTTTTTGGTTTAGTAGTTATTCAATTTTGTATTCTTTACTAAGGGTCTTCCATAAATGAAGTCCCCCCCCCCCCCCCTTGGCACAAATCGTCACAAAAAGCCAGACCCCCCCCCTCCTAAAATGACGTCACACCTCAGCCTACAACCCGCCCTCAATATTGTTGTTGAATTATTCTTAAAACGTCTTTGAAAAAATCTAGTCTGAACTCTGTCAGTTTATTAAAACAGTTTTCTAAAACGCGAAATAACGGCTAAAATTCGTTTCCTAGCATTGCTTTTTTTATAATGCAGAAGTGTGACGTCACACCGTCTGACTCCCCCTCATCACACACCGTCACAAAATTACGGATTGCTATACAAACAATACTTTACTCACAATGAAACCGCACCCAGAATAATGAAAAGGCGATCACAACTTAGTCTAGATAGGACATCCCGACCAATGTACGAAATCTGCTCTCAGTGCTAAGCTCTTCGGGCTTTGGCCTAGAGGGCCGGCCAATACGCACATTGGCCGGCCAATGCGTGCTTTGGCCGTACTTCGGGCTTTGACCGTAACATATATATAAAATATATATGCTGGAATTACAAAAATAATTCCTCCTCTTATGCAGAGGCGTAGCGACCTTTCCCGTGGCGAACTAACATTATGGCGCCTGTCCACCCCCCGCCCCCCCCCCCCTCCCGCATGTTACCATGTATGTAATATTAAACCTACCATGTATATAATATTAAACCTAGCCAAAAGCTACAAGTTTGAAGCTAAAGCCCCATCTATAAAGTATCACAATCAGAGTTTCTTCCAGGCATCTCTTCGGGGGGGCGAAGCCCCACCCCCCCCCCCCCCCCCCCCCCCGAAAAATTTTTACCGCCCCCCCCCCCCGAACGAAATGAAATTTATATAATTTATATAGAAAATATATACTTTTAACAGTGTCCGCCCCCCCGAAGAAAGTTTACCGCCCCCCCCCCCCCCCCCGAAGATTTCAAGTGCCCCCCCGGAGAAAAAAGTCTGGAAGAAACACTGATCACAATTCAAACGTAGTTTAGACCAACTACACTTTTTGATTTAATGTGGGTCAGCATGTTACAAAAAAAATATTTTACAACTTGTTTACTAAATTCAGCTAACGTAGGCTTACATGTGAACACAACATAAAAACCATGTAATGAACGAACAGTTCGGTAATCTAAAGTTCTACAGACATTTATTACTATACTACGTCATTGTTTTGTTAGTGCAAACACACTGCAAAAAACATAGTTAGAATTAAAATAACTTTACAATATCAAACTGTGGAAGTTACTTTTCATTTGTGAAAACTGATGAATAGGGGAGACAACTTACTATAATGTTTCATAGAAACGTTAAAAATACAGAGAAATCAGTCAAACAATACAAAGGTAATCTCTGTAAATTTTTACTTTCTCGTATATACGAAGTATAGAGAAAGTCTTGTAATCGTGCAAAAAAACATCGAGATTTTTGGAAATCTCGACGTTCTACAGCCGCTTGCGTCAAAAAAACAGTTTTGCAATCTTGTCCGTATGTCTGTGCGTGTGTGTGTGTGTGTGGACCGTCCGATTGGCTAAATGAAAGCAAGGGCCCAACCCTTTTCAGATGTCGCAAACTTAACAACCTCTTAGTTAAACTGCCTGAAGATGAAAGCCCAGATCTTTTCTCGACCCAACCAACACCAGCTACAGTCATGCAGGTGGTCATTCAAGCTAATGGTCAAGCTAATCTGCGTGGATACATCATCCGCAAACTGATCAGCTCACACCAAATATTGCTAATGAACTACATCAGCTCACACCAAATATTGCTAATGAACTACGGACGAGGAGACACATGGTTCTTCTTGTCCGAAAGCCTTAACGTGACAGAACGGAAAAACACAACTAAACAATACGGACCTTACTCACTACACTTCACAATCTACCATAAGGACAATATCACCGGTACACTCAGGTGGCTCCCTCCCGCACTTAAAAACGACACCCTGCTCAAAACACTAAGAATAATTAGCAAAACAGTACCATCAGTCAACATTATTCCACACACCAACAGTCAAAGTTTTTCCATCTAAATAGAAAACCTGTCAAGAATCCCTCACAACATCAAATTAAATTACAAGAACAAATCTAATAACATTCGCATAGCCAGCCCAGGAAGAAAACAAGCATGCCAAACATGCGCATCCACACAACACTGGACAAATCAGTGTCACATAACAAGTCAAAACTCGCCACTACAGGAAACCTCGGCCACACCAACAACCGAAAATACAGCAAACCTGCCATCAAGCTGCAGCAGAAACACCCAACCACCAGCTGGTCTCAACAAAGAAACAGTCATTGGCGGGGAAACGTCATCAGCAATTGCCAAGACACCAAAGCAAGATACACCAAATACCAAGACACCAAAGCAAGATACACCAAATACCAAGACACCAAAGCAAGATACAGCAAATACCAAGACACCAAAGCAAGATACAGCTGCACCAACGCCCATAACTATGCCACAACCGGGAAAAATCAGCACTAAAATAAACACTAAAAATATATCTAGCACCGGCAAACCCAAGCCATTTTCAGTAACAGGAACAGAATCGCCATCATCAAAAAGGAATAAAGGTGCCAGACCCTCATTAGAGAAAGGCAGAGAAACAAAAACAGCAAAGACAAATGAGCTTATGACCTGCGGATGCTGCTACAAGATGTGCTTCGACTTAGAAGTGTATGTTCAACATTACAGACAACACCCGAATAATACAGTATGCGGACTCTGCAACACACACGAGCAAGCAATCACGCATCACGCAAGAGAACACACGGAGACTGAAACTTTCCAATGCACCTTATGTGAAACATTTTTCCTTTCAGAAGATGCCTGGGACAATCACTGCGAGGAAATACTCTCGGAAACAGGGGATGATGTCAAATACTACTCAGCCTACTTTAGCAACACACCAGAGAAGAAAATACTGAGACAAGGAAGAGAAAAGCAGCGACCAAGAAGAAAAATTGTTGTCATATTTTGTCAGACTCGTAACTACAGCCACCCCTCCCACCTTGATGTTGTTGTACTTGTTTTAAAAGAACAAAAATTGTTTTGGTCTGTTGTGGGTCACGTGTCTGGTGCGGGTCACGGATCTGGTGCGGGTCGCTGGTCTGGTGCGGGTCACGGGTCTGTTGTGGGTCACGTGTCTGGTGTGGGTCACGGGTCTGGTGTGGGTCACGGGTCAGTTGTGGGTCACGTGTCTGGTGTGGGTCACGGGTCTGGTGCGGGTCACGGGTCTGGTGCGGGTCACGGGTCTCAAGTCCATGCCGCGAGTCATTGATTTTCATGTATAAAGTTCACTATTTTATTTAAAGTCATCATTTTTCTAATGTGTATATATAGAAAATGTCTATTACAAAAGTCTCTTAAATTATTCCAAGTCTAACTACTTAAAAACCTAAACTCTAAACCTTTCTATTTAAAATTATTTTGAATTAATTATTCATTCAAGAATAAGATACAGTGTATAATATATTTTGTAATTTTCTAACAAACCATCGAAAATTCTTTTTGTTTTTAACTTTTCGGAAAATGATTTTAGGTTCTTTCCCCTTCTTCTGTTTCGCAAAATGGTAAATAGCTAGCACAAATTAATCATTGTTTCGCTGTTTTATAATTATATTTAGTAAGTCGCCATTTGCACCAGGGGTCATTCATAAATGACGTCACACCTCAACCAACAACCTCCCCCCCCCCCCCCCTCGAAATTGCTTCTGAATTTTTTCCGAAATATTGTCTGAACTCTGTCAACATATAGTATTTTAATCAATTCGTATTACAATTTATTAAAACCGTTTTCTAAAACGAGAAATAACGGCTAATACTCGTTTTCTAACATTGCTTTTTTATAATGCAAAAGTGTGACGTCACACCATCTGAACCCGCCCCCTCATCACACACCGTCAAACAAAATTACGGACCCCCTCCCTCCCCCTTACGAGTGTGACGTCATTTATGGACGACCCCCCCCCCCCCCCCCCCAAAAAAGATATATCCACAACACCAGTCGAATAGCACGAACGACTATCAGTATCACTGTCGGATACTGATCAAAGGGAAATAAGCATGTATTTTACATGCTTATTTCCCTTTGATCAGTTTGATTGTGTTAACCCTTCATTTCATGAATTAATTTTGTGAAAGCTTTTTGAGAAAAAAAAATCTTACAAGGTGGGCTGAGGTGTGTAGAGAGCATAAATAATGAGGAAATTGAATTATTTTATCAAATAATGTTTATTTTGCAAAATAACAGTATGTATCAGATTTGATACAGTATGCAACGGTGGGTAAAAATTTGTTAAAATTGACAAAAAAATATTTTTTACTTATCATTGAAAATTTATTGAGTAATTATTAATTTGAGTAAAACACTTATTCATCACAAATCTGGAGCATCAGAAATTCATTTACAAGATAGTAATTTACATTTTTTTACAATATTGCTATTACCAGTTATGTCATATTTCTTAGTAACCATGCATCTTTTTATTGTGTAAGTCAATAAGGAGCAACACTCTGCTCAGCAGGACCTCTATCTAGTATAATTTGAAATTGTTATTCTTTTAAATGCTAAGTAGTTTTTAATGACTCAAACTTGTTGATATGGCAGAAATTAGAATATATCTACAATGCTGATATTTGGCCATTATTAGAACTTTTTCCTATGCAATGAAACCAGAGACATGACTGTTAGATGCCAATGAATTGATTTATTTCTGCAATATCAAAGACTTCAAGCTTTATCTGGATTCCTCTGTGCAATGTAGATCTAGAAAATCCTTTCACCCACTATACTAAGATAGTCTTTATCCATGGTGTGAAATAAAATAATCTTGAACAGCCGGAAGGCCTTGCACTAAAAACTATGTTGGTCAGTTCCTATTCCTCACAAATAATAGAAAACATTCATGTGTTTTAGTTAACCACTTTGCTGGACTAGCATCTGCTTACATCTTATGAATGTACATGTTACAAATGTAGGCCTACAGCTTATGAATGTATATCAGAATAAAGTCTACCGCTTTACTTTCTCCGAACCAATCCCTTTATTCTCTCTACATCACTATCTAAGTGTTCAATTTCAGTTACAGTAACACCTTCAACATCAGGTAAATAAATAGATGAATAATTAGACATTAGTGACCAAAGAAATATGCAGTCTCTATTTCAGACAGAATTCTTTTGTGAGAATCTTTACCCATCCTGTAAAAAAAAAATTCACTACAAAAGAAACTATATATTATTTCTAGATTTATTTACATTATCTTCATGCATGCACAAATTAAATTATAATTTAAATATAAATAATGTATCACTGCTACTTTTTATATACTAGAGGATTAGGATTTTATTTGCAAGTATAAATACTATATGCAAGAATGTCAATCAAATATTATTATGCCATTTTTTTAAAAACAATAATTGCAAGTAATAAGTACAATATTTACTACAGGCCTAGTTATTAGATTGTAACTACATAAGATGAATAATCAAATATAACACCAACTTCACTTTCATTTACATTCTCCTTGAGGTCTACCATCTATTTCAGTCAGAACTGTTTTGCGACAAAATTTATCGCTCACTTTAGACAAAAGAGATCCTGTAAAAATAAATAAAACAATGTCAGCACTAAAACAATCTCTAATCATTCATAAACTTCATGTATTTATAAATTAAGTTTTAATTACTAATATAAACATAAGTAAACCACCACTGCCTATAGTAATTATTACTGTTTGGGTACCGGTATGAGGTAAATAATAAGTAGACTAAGTATGTAGGCCTATGCCTAATATTATTACTATTTTTCTTCCATAATAATTACTATACTACTTTCTAAGCTTATTAGACCCTAACACTGTCTCTGTGTATGAATTAGTATGATTAGAGAATTATATGCAAGTTATTCTAAGCAGCAGCTAGTAAATATCAGTCTAAAACTATATTATTATTGTTATACATTATGACACCTTTTTTGGTCTTCATTAGCAGCACTACACTGTACACCCTTTATTATAGGCTTATTATAGTAGCACACTGATCATCTGTATATATATAGTACTGAGTAAGTGCTAAATCTAAGTAAAATTAGTATACAATAGTCTACAGCTTGACTATGTTACTTTTGTTACAGATTTTGACACTATTTTTCTTCTATAATTTACATATTATTATTGTAAAAATATGAAAGAAAAACAAACCTAAGCTAGTGTAAGAACCAACAGTTGACTAGAGTCTACCTACTAGATGTTAGGAATTGTTCTATCAACTAATTATTATACTACAGAAAAGTCACTATACAGTAGTCCCAGCTAATGTCATGGTCATACCGTTGCATGGTGTATCAAAACTGTTACATACCGTAATTGGACATTATCAGCACAAATATAAAGAAATAGTATGCAAAGAACTTATTTTTAGGTAAAATTACTCACCTGAGATTGGTGAATATTTTTTTCAAGAAGAAAAACACGGCCTGTGAATTTTTATTATTTTCTCAAAAACACCTCGATCTCAGCTGTCTGACCAGTGTAAAAAAAACGGAATCAAACTCGAATTGTGTGAGACGAACCACACCTATAGTCTGTTTCGGGTATGAATTTGGGTCAAAAGTGATCAAGCTAGAGTATGGCATATTAAAAACTCAGATTTTAACATTTGTGTAGATTCAATGGGGGTTATTTCACTTTGTATCAAAATTGATACAACATGAAATGAAGGGTTAACTTCCTTTCACACATGACAACTTGAGGGATTGGAAGCAGGCGTTAGTATGGGTCAGCCATAAACTACGTCACACTCTTAGGCAGGGGTCGGCTGGCCCGCCGGTCTACCGGGAAAAATCACAGTAGGCCCCCGGAAAATCAGGGTTGGCCTCCACGAAAAAAATCTCAATAAATTCCTATTAGTGATTTAATTTTTTTTTTTTAAATTGCATATATCCCTTTTAAAATTTCCATTCGTTTACAACAAATGAAAATTTATATCTGGGATTGCGGCAGTGGCGTAAGAACCGCGTAACCAAGATAGACGAAATATCTACAGACGATGTTTGTTTTTTTTATTTCAATATATTTGCAGTAACTTTGAATTTAAAATATGAATATCAAATAATATGATATTAATAATTTCAATATTAAATAAACCGGGAGTGATCTCCCCTAAACTTTCTCGAATATTTTTATATAAAATAACAGGGGATGGGAACTCGGGCTATAGACATGATTTTTAATCCATTTTAAATACTTAAAGTTTTAAAAATAGAATAAAATCTCGTAGACAAATTAATTGCACACCAAGTGAACGAGAAATAAAAAAGCGCATAATAGTGCGCAATATTATTAGTACTTTTAAAATTTACATTAGTTTTTTGAGAAATTGGAAGTAGCGTAAATTACTACTTCCGGTCAACGGAAATTACTCAAAATTTAACAGAAGGTAGAGAATTAGATCTTTTACTTACATGTGAAATTTCATTTATCTATCTGAAATAGTACTCAAGTTATAGGCTTTTGAAAAATTCAAAGTAGAAAAAGTACCACTTCCGGTTGTCGGAAATCGCTCAAAAGTTGATACGGATCTACGATTTTGATATAATACTTATATATGAAATTTCAGCAACCTAGCTGTAACGGTACTCAAGTTATCGTGTTTACACACGGACACACACACAGACACACAGACACACACACACAGACATACGGACAAGATTGCAAAATTATGTTTTTCCGTATCAGTGAGGTGTAAAACGTCGAGATTTGTGTAACAACATGTATTCTTTGTTGTTATTGTGGGTTCTTCAATATACTCATACGAGCAACAGTAGTTGTGAAACAATAACTTTATTTACACTTTGTACAGAGAATTAATAGATCCATAGTAAATCCATGGTCACAACTGGTATAAGTACAATCACAGTCAAGAAACAAAGTGTCGTAGTAACATCCTACATTCACAGCCACAGTCCTCAGGTTCAAGTTCTAGCACACAACACCCGTTCACCTTTCGCTCTCCCTTTTATTCACTACTTTCTCTCCCCTTACGTACAATGAGCGATCTCACCCAAAAGCATGGACAAACACATGACGATCGCTCAGACAGTCCTTCCGCTAGCCAGGTACTCTTCATTCATGCAAAACACAATATAATAAGGATACATAATTATACAGTCTGTGACACGTCCCCCCTTCAATTAAAATTTTGTGTAACAAAATTTATAAATACAATATTGGTAGGGCAGGATCATGTGCCAGACAACAAAATTTTTATGCATCTCAAAAACATGGAAAAATACATTCTTTGTAGACTAATGCACAAGCATTATGTGTAATGTATTCAAATATGAGAAAGAAAAACATTTCAATTACCAAGTAATTGTATAAACAAGACAAATGAGTTTAGTGAATTACCAAACTATAATACATAGTTGAAATTATCAAAGACTTAATTCAACTCATGAATTAAATAATTATATCCTATGTAGTAAAAAAAACTTCCTTATCATCAAGGCATGTTATTACGACGCATGATTAATATACTTTGTTGTCTCCCCTAGTTGACCCATTTCAGACAAATCTAGGTCACAACACAACAACATTGCCTTTCACAGGTATGGCTAACACACAATTCATCATTGAGACTTCCGTCTTATTGTTATGCGGAATAATAGTCTCTAACTTTTACTTGATTTACTTTATTCACTGTTAATTAATAGTATAGAATAGGTTTAACATAATACAGTTTACAATCTTTTGAAATAGTACACAATTTATATTACTGATACAAATTGTTTGATATTTATATATTACAGTTACAGACTGTATAATATTAATAAACTGTAAATTGATAATTTAATCTTAGCACCCTCTATAGCATGAGTAATCGTTCTCGTGCAGTTGACGATGACCTGTATGCCATCTCTCCCTCAAATTGTAGCTTTTAGCTGTGCTACCATAATCATTTCCTAGATTTCGTGTAACTTGTGTTACTTCATTTGTTTTAATATTCTCCTCTGGTTTCTGAACAACGTCAGTGGTTATCTTGCTTTGTGTATGTTGGTTTGGTTCATCAACCAACTCAATATAAATATTATGGCATTGCTTTGGCCTCTCATAATATGTGTTGCGTCGGTAACTTCCATTAGTATACCTATTCACACTTTTGTTATTCTGATTTGAAGTTGATACATTTCTTAAATTACTGTATTTCTCACATGACTTTCTGTGTACATAATTGTTTCTTCTCTGATTTGCCAACCTATGCCAACATTGATTTTGGTAATGACCTGTTTTTCCGCAGTAAAAACATCTAGATTTTGGCTTCTTATAAACATGGTGACTGTATTCATAGTTTGCTAAATTTCTTTTTCTTTCATTCTGTGCATTAATGACATTAATGACATTCTTATTAACATGTTGACTGTATTCATAATTTGCTAAATTTCTTTTACTTTCATTCTGTGCATTAATGACATTGTAGTTTCTAGTTACTGTTTCATCTTTCTTAACTTCCTTGTGCTTCTTTATTGATTCTAATTCACACATAAATTTCTGTGTTAATTTCTCCATTTCTTTGTTAAATTTATTCTTGAGTTCTAGGATATCTTCTTTAAAGTTTGACTCCAGATTTCTAAGTAACTCCTCAATAGGTACGTTCTCTTTATTGTGGCTTATTAAGTTCACTGATTCATTAATCATCATTAGTTTATCATGATTCCTGCCATTCTCCGATGGACTTATTAAATCATCACTGCCATTGACTGATGGGCTTATTAAATCATTTTGACTACCATTCTCTGATGAACTTGTTTCTTGTTGACTGCCATTCTCTGATGGACTTGTTTCTTGTTGACTGCCATTCTCTGATGGACTTACGATACAACTTTCAATAATATTCTCGTGTACCTGCGTATCATTCAAAAAAGAGTCAATCTTAAGACATACTAATGTATCTGTCACCTTTAAATCATTATTAAGTTCAACCTCTGTTTTATCCTTGGGTTTCAATTCTTCCTGGACTATGTTACTCTGTTCTTCATTCCAAAGGTTGCCAATATTTACTTCTTCAAGTTCTGCTTTAAATTCTGTCTGTTCACTTTCTAATTTTGGTTCATTTGTGTCTGTTATAGCTTTCATTTCTAATAGTTCTTGTTTATATTCTAGTTCATGTAGGCCAACTTGTTTTTCCAAAGTTTCAGCCCTTTTATCTGCTCTCTGTTTTCTGTTTCTTTTTTTCCGCTTTCCTTTTAGTTGTACAGTCTCTTCTACTTTATCTCCATCTGACATTTCTTCTTCTTTTTGCATGTCTGTAATAGCTCTTGATCTATTACACACTATTTCTATCACATCATCTAGTTCTCTCAATACATTTCCATGAGCTCGTCGGGGTTGGTCTGTTTCTTCGTCCCATGCTTCTTTTGCTTCTTCTATGTCTTTTTCAAGTCGATTGGTTGCCCAGGCTATCTGCTTATTCATCTTCTTAATGCCTTGCGCCCTCGCTAGTGCTAGATATTCTTCAAAACATGACATTTTGATATATTTTCTATGACATAAAATATAAATTCATTAGTTGACAATAGATAAATGTTAATTAATTTACAATACCCTTTCTTGTATTCTGGCTTTGTTCAGTTCATTAGAGACATCTAGTAATCCAAGAAAAGTTCATAGTACATATATAGTACAAAAATAGTTCACTTTGTTGATTCCAAAAAGTTGAAAAAAATTCAAAATAGTTCTAGTAGCCTGTTACAGAGTAGAAATTTGTCCAGTTTTAGATAAGACATCTTTAGGAACAGTTACAAAAATAAACTTGATCTGCTAAATCCAAACAGTAGAAAAACTTGAACAGCTAATCCATATAGAAAAAACTTGAACAGCTAAATCCAAACAGTAGAAAAGAAACACTAAGACTTGATCGGCTAAATCCAAACAGAAAAAACACACAGACGATATTTACTCGACATTGGTGAGACAATATCGAAATAAGGTGATAAAAATTATCACGTTGATGACTTGACTTGAACAAGACGTCTGACTTGACTACAGCAACCCTTCTGACTTGAGTGTAGATAGATGACTTTCAAGAACTTGACGTACTTGGTAAACAGTGGAAGACCACTTCAAAAACGTTGAAAACTGCTTACAATGATAATGTGACAATTCTTGATCACTTGTAGTAACACTGTAACTTCGTTGACGATTTCAGACTTCAATATAATTTACCAATGTAACAACATCACTTCTTCAATTGCTTCTGACAATGTAACAGTAGAATCAGTAACAGTAGCACCACTTCTTCAACCACTTTTGACATCATATGTAACAGTAATACAATGTAGCAACATCACTTTATTGCCTCCACTTCTGACACCATATGTAACAACATGTATTCTTTGTTGTTATTGTGGGTTCTTCAATATACTCATACGAGCAACAGTAGTTGTGAAACAATAACTTTATTTACACTTTGTACAGAGAATTAATAGATCCATAGTAAATCCATGGTCACAACTGGTATAAGTACAATCACAGTCAAGAAACAAAGTGTCGTAGTAACATCCTACATTCACAGCCACAGTCCTCAGGTTCAAGTTCTAGCACACAACACCCGTTCACCTTTCGCTCTCCCTTTTATTCACTACTTTCTCTCCCCTTACGTACAATGAGCGATCTCACCCAAAAGCATGGACAAACACATGACGATCGCTCAGACAGTCCTTCCGCTAGCCAGGTACTCTTCATTCATGCAAAACACAATATAATAAGGATACATAATTATACAGTCTGTGACATACGGACAAGATTGCAAAATTATGTTTTTCCGTATCAGTGAGGTGTAAAACGTCGAGATTTGTAAAAATCTCGATTTTTTTTTTTTGCACGATTACAATACTTTCTCTATACTACGTATATACGAGAAAGTAAAAAAAACACAGTTTGAAAAATATGATGTATTTAAGATCTTTTCAATTTACTTTTTCACTAATATGTTTCAAATATATTTAACGCGGTAAGTTTTAGTGGTTTTATTCTTCTTTTTTTTACTTTCTCGTATATACGAAGTATAGAGAAAGTCTTGTAATCGTGCAAAAAAAATCGAGATTTTTGCAAATCTCGACGTTTTACACCTCACTGATACGGAAAAACATAATTTTGCAATCTTGTCTGTTTGTCTGTGTGTGTCTGTGTGTCTGTGTGTGTGTAAACACGATAACTTGAGTACCGTTACAGCTAGGTTGATGAAATTTCATATATAAATATTTTATCAAAATCGTAGATCCGTATCAACTTTTGAGCGATTTCCGATAACCGGAAGTGGTACTTTTTCTAATTTGAATTTTTCAAAAGCCTATAACTTGAGTACTATTTCAGATAGATAAATGAAATTTCACATGTAAGTAAAAAATCTAATTCTCTTCGTTCTGTCAAATTTTGAGTAATTTCCGTTGACGGGAAGTACTAATTTACGCTATTTCCGATTTCTCAAAATCGCATCTAAATTTATAAAGTACTAATAATATTGCGCACCATTATGAACATCTTTATTCGGCGTTCGCTTGGTGTGCAATACTTTTTTCTATGAGATTCTATTTTATTGTAAAAAGTTTAAGTATTTAAAATGGATTAAAAATCATAACTATATCCCGAGTTCCCATCCCCTGTTGTTTTATATAAGAATATTCGAGAAAGTTTAGGGGAGATCACTCCCGGTTTATTTTTAATCATAATGTTGGACTGGATTTCCTCCGACTCAATTAAGTATTACGTGTCAACTTGCTGTCTCTCTTATTACAACCTGCTTTTCTTTCAGTATTTGCATCCTTAGCCATTGTCCAACCAAGAACAATCTACAAGGTAACAGTTGTATGATTTTCGGAGTATCGCTCCTAGATGGGTTGCTGTCCACAGCTATTGTGTCCCATCCAGAGTTTTTTCCAGGCATTTCTTCATCTCCCCCCCCCCCCCCCCCCACCCCCAGGAGAAAGTCTACCGTCCGCCGCACGAAAAGGAATTTATATTGAAAATATATACTTTTACCAGTGCCAGACCTCCCCCCCCCTTAAAATGTCGTGCCTCCCCCCCCCCCCCCCCCCCAAAAAATATCAAGTGCCCCCCCCCCCTCCTCCGCCGGAGAAAAAACCTGGAAGAAACACTGGTTCCATCTGCCTAGGGTTAGAGGATAATGACTGTACCGACATGGTTCAATTTGATATAGAAGGAACGACAACAATAAAAATGTTGACGCCCACCTTTAAAACAGCTGGCGATAAACGCGACACGTCAATAATTACTTTAAAATAGATTAATCACGTCTCCATAACACACTATCTCATATGTGTGTGTTGATAACATTTGTCTGTGATGCGTGTTAATAACATCTCATGGGCTTATCATTTACCCGTTGAACTCTTGATAACAAAATCACCTGGGGTCGATTTGGTAAAAGACGAAGAACAAAAAATGACGTAGATCTGTGCTTTCAATCATTTTAGAAAGTTGTTACAAAAATGGTCAGTTTGACAAAATTAGACGTAGGCGACTGATCAGTGTAGTGTGTGTGAAGGGGGAGCGTGGGGGGGGGGGGTGTCCGTGGGTAGCTTTTTTTTTCATGTGCGTGAAGAAATTCCGGGCTTTGGACACCTCTGTCCACTCTTTTTCCCATTCCTGTTTGAAGCTCTCTTTCAGCCTCACGAGACATTCTCCATATGTAACGGGGTTGGTATCGGTCACTTTTTGGCCCATCTGTTTGCAAGAGAGCCGGCTTTTTCGTTCCCTGCAAGCCCGACGTGGCCTGGCACCCTTTTTAAGGAGATCTTTCTGCCCAAGATTTTCGCAATGCGATCGGCACCATGGAGCATTGATAGGACGCCAGAATCGTTGTCGTCCGTGCTCCCCATTGCCTGCAGCGCAGACATGGAGTCTATAAAGATTACCGCGCCGTTAGCTACGGCATCCCCACTAGATATAGATCTAGAGATTCTAGATCTAGATTCTAGACTAGATCTAAATCTACGCAAAAACTAGACGTAGACGCTAAGTCGCTAAGATCTAGATTTAGACTCTAAAAATCTATTCCAAAAATGAAATTATCTTTTAAACTATTTCAGGCCTTAATTGTTTTATAGAAATCTTTGTTTGTTTAGCTATGATACTAGCTAATTTGGGTTATAAAAATTAATTTGAAAGATTAGGCATATTCACGTAAGTTAAGTTTTTTTTTTTAGATACCTCTTTCATTCTCCGGGTTATAAAAGGTGCATAAATAGCTGGTATGATAGTGTACTTAATACCACGCAGGTGGTTCGCGATCGAGTCACGTCAAACTTAATTTTTTATATTTTTTTCCCACGTTTTCTTTAACTTGCTTTCGCGTCTGTTTATTTGTTTGTTTTTTTGTTTGTATTTCCAATCAAATCTTGCGATCGAAATTTTGGGCACTTCACAGTTAGCTAGCGCGCTGAAATTTTCAGGGACGCTTTGTTTCCGATGACAATACAAAATTCAATTATTATTATTACTAAATTGATCCATGGAAAAATTGTATTGATCATTTTAGACCCCTATTGATTTGTACAAAAAAGGGACATAACCTAGTAATTGTAATTTGATAAAACAAGGTTCGGTACTTTCCCTCTTGTGGCTTACTGAAGGAGCGAGCACGCGATTGGCTGAGGAGTGGTCACGCGGTGTTTGTGTGCAAACCTATGCAAATCTGAATGATCAGGAAGTAGAATGTTGATGGTCGAATGGTTTGCACGCGAGGGCAAAATGATGAAAGAAACGGCAACACAGAAGAAACGTCGATTGGAAAAGGCACGTGTTTTTTACGAGTTGTCTTCGTTTACCCCAAAAAAAGTGAATGCGAGAAGATAAAATCGATAGCAAGATTTGAATGCAAACAACAGACAAAGACTAAAAAGTAGAAAATAATTATCACTTTAAAATTTAAAAAAAAAAACACGTTTTCTGATTGAACTAAAAAGTAGAAAATAAATGCTATACATCACAATAATGCAAGCGATCACTCTACTATAAGCAATGAAAAACGTGGGGCGCCGTGATTTTCTTACAGTTTCTAATATTGTTGACTCTCTACAAGCTCCCTAATAAAACTCAATAGTATTATCTAATCAAAAGTAATTTAACTTTTACATCTTATATTAACAATGACCGATAAAAAAACTTTTACTTCGGCGCCCCACGTTTTTCATCGCGGTTTTTTTTTTTTTTTTTTTTTTTAATGATAATTATTTATATGTGAATCTTCCGATTTTAGACTATAAAGAAAGGAACTACTGCATTCAAATTTGATTTAGATCTAGATCTATAGATCTACTCATCAAGACGTACGCTATGAAATATATACAATTTTATCGGCCAAACTAATACAAATTACTTAAAAACAACTTAATGACTATTGAATTATAGCCAGATTTTAACGGAATCATTTAAGTCACTTAATCAGTGTGTGCCTGTGTTTTGTCAAATGTGTCGGATTTTTAGCTAATTAGTTATTATTTTTGCTTTGTCGCTAATATCGTTCAGCGTGTAGTAAAGCACACAGCGTTTTGACCAATAACTATTTCATTAATTATTTTTCTCAAACAAGTAGGCCTACATTTTAAAATATATAGGCCTATAATTCACGTTAAAATGTACCTATGGCTAGTGTAGTATATAAAAAGCCGCCATATGTAAGCTAGAGTGGTTTCCCCTGAATCTTTATAATTAAAAAAAAAACAAGATGGCTGCTGTAGTAAATTAGCATGATTGCATCTGTTGGAAACATCGTTATTCTTTATTTATTACTGAAATTTTTTTAATTCAATTGTTTGAAAACAGGTAGTCTACATAAAAATAAATGAAACAAGTAAACATGTTTTTTTGTTTGTATGTTTCAAAACATAAATCCTCCTCAAAATGTGAAATAATTATTAAAATTGAAGGAGTCACCGGTACGTAAAATCGCCCGCGGCTATTAATGTACGAAAACGTTACCTCATTCAACTCATTGTCAAGGCTTTAATAGAAGTATATTGTCATATGTTTGTGTCAAATATAAATAAATGAATAATAAACCTAAATCAATGGCTAAATAAAAATATATTTTAATTCAGAAATTAACTTTAAACTACAGCAGTGTCTGCAAGCAAGATTTGCTATATAAACAGCAGCCATTTGTAAAATAGAGTGACTTCCGCCTGAATCTCCCGCTATAAGTCTATAAAAATATAACTTTAACAAGATGGCTGCTATATAGTAAATGAGCATGGTGATGGTTGCATCTGTTGGAAACATTGCTAGTCTTCATTTATTACTGAAAAGTTTTAATTCAATTGTTTAAAAACAGGTACATAAATGAAAGAAGGAAACATGTTTGTATTTTACAAAACATAAATCCTCCTCAAAATGTGAAATCATTATTAAAATTTAAGGAGTCACCTGTTTTTCACATTACTAGTCGCGGGCGATTTTACGTACCCAAAACAATAGATTACCAAAAAGTTACCTCATTGTCAAGGCTTTAATAGGAGTATATTGTGATATATTTGTGTCAAATGTTATAGATAAATAAATAATAAACCTAAATCAATGGCTAAATATATCAATATATGCCAGAAATTAACTTTAAACAGCCGTGTTTGCGAGCAAGATTTGCTATATAAACAGCAGCCATTTGTAAAATAGAGTGGCTTCCCCCTGAATCTTGTGCTATATCCACTATAAGTTTACAAAAAAAAAACTTAAACAAGATGGCTGCTATAGTAAATGAGCATGGTTGCATCTGTTGGAAACATCGCTAGTCTTCATTTATTACTGAAAAGTTTTAATTCAATTGTTTGAAAACAGGTACATAATTGAAACAAAGGAACATTTTTGTATTTTTCAAAACATAAATCCTCCTCAAAATGTGAAATAATGATTAAAATTTAAGGAGTCACCTGTTTTTCACATTACTAGTCGCGGGCGATTTTACGTACCCAAAACAATAGATTACCGAGTCACCTGTTTATCACATCTAGATCTAGATCTAGACTAAGTTACTAGAATTACTAGATTTAGATCTAGATCATTCTAGATCTAGAATCTAGTCGCAGGCGATTTTACGTACCTTAAATGATAGATTACCGAAATGTTAGGTGTATGGCGTATGGTAGTAGTAGCGAGGCTCACTAACTTGAAAGCGTCCTAGGTTGCTAACCAGAAAATGGCGTAAGGATCGGACCATGACTTCCGGCGAGTTTTTCGACTTAGTTCCAGAGACCTCCTTGGAATTACTTTTATAAATGTTTACCACGAGCAAAATGGCAGGTTTTCACGTTATAAAAACATGCTATAGGTGGCAAGTCGAAATATGCCAGAAAAGCATTTTCAAAAATTGCTTTGGAGAATGTAGGCTAAATTTAAAGTTGGTGTCATTCAAAATAATATAACTTTTTAAATATAGATCTCCATATCACAAAATTGATTTCCAAAGTAAAGCATTATTAGTTTTATAATTTAAAGTCGGTGTCATTCAAAATAATATAACTTTTTAAATATAGATCTCCATATCACAAAATTGATTTCCAAAGTAAAGCATTATTAGTTTTATAATTCTATGAAAAAATAAATCAAATATCTTCAACACTTTTTTTTATATGAGTGTCCAAAAAATGACAACCAAATTTTTTTTATTTTTTTTGACCACGTGACCGCTATTTGAATGGATACGTTTACCTGGCATGGTTTTTTATTTTGCTCTTTTGTACAATAAAAAATGTTATAAAATTAAAGAAATAAAAGAATTCAAAAATCACTTCTGTCTTGTCTTTTTTTTAATTCTTTTCTGATGACATTCTCTTAAATATTTTTTCCTCTAAAAATAGCTGTGAGTGACAAAAAAATTTAAAATTCAATAATTTCGTCTAAACTCACTACAACCCCCAAAATTAGTGCCTAGAGGATAAAGTATGGACGTTTTTTATTCAGTTGTCATGTTTAAATTGAGAATTGAGTAGATTTCACATATAGTAAGAAAAACTAGTAGTAGTAGTAGATTGGGGTAAAACTCCATTTTAGCGTATTTTATTCTCCGCTGCTTGTTTACCTCCAGTTGAGGGTATTTTATTATAATAACCGAAACACACAAAAACAATAGGAAAACATGATTTATTTATTTGTATTGTATTTTTGTTTTAACAAATGAATAAAAAAAACAATGAGACTGACTTTGTTTTAGATTCTGATCTTTTACTTTTGTCAAAACTTGAGAAAAATCCAAATTTAGAATATTGAATGTGCTATGTTCGTGTGTCAGTTAGAATTTGCATGGGGCAAGGGGTGAAGTATGTAAACGTAACTCACAATTGCAAGGCGGTTAAATTTGTATTGTTACATATATCTCCGAGGCATGATACTATAGGCCCTATATAAACATTTATGAACTTACAATGACCCCAAAACTAAGGCCAACACAATTTCAAACAGCTATTGCCCGAGCTATGCCGCATGCTAATTAAAGTCAATGTAAACTCACGGTGAAATCACGATCGTATAAGGATTTTTCTCCCACTGACGATCACACGATATTTAATTGGAACAGTTCTGTTTTTTTTTTATGTTTTTTTTTTTACCTTTTCTAATTAAAAATCACATTCATAAAAAAATAAGTAGATCTAGTGTTTTCCTAACGTTTTTATGCGTTTCGGTTGTGTTTATAATAAAATACGCTCAACTGGAGGTGAACTTGAAGCGGGGGAATAACATAAGCTAAAATGGAGTTTTACCGTAGATTGGTACTGCTAGATAGAATCTATTCTAGATCTCGATCTAGTAACTAATAGTAATAATAGTATAGACTATTTACTAATAAATCTAGTATTATGGTAGGCCTACTAAAACTATTATTATAGTTATAGTAACTAGATCTAGATACTAGATAGATCTAGTAGATAATAAGATATTATATCTAGAATAGATTTTTTTTATAAAACTATAACACAATAGTTAACCGGGAGTGATCTCCCCTAAACTTTCTCAAATATTCTAATATAAACCTACGAGGTATGGCAACTCAGGACATAGACAATATTTGTAATCCATTTTTAATTACTCAAACTTTTTATAATAGAAAGGAATCTCGTAAAAAAAAAATAATTGCACACCAAGTGAACGCCAAATAAAATGTGCATAATAGTGCGGGATATTATTAGTACTTTATAAATTTATGTGCGTTTTTTGAGAAATCGGAAATAGTGTAAATTAGCACTTCCGGTCAACGGAAATTACTCAAAATTTGACAGAAGTTAGAGAATTAGATCTTTTACTTACATGTGAAATTTCATTTATCTATCTGAAATAGTACTCAAGTTATAGGCTTTTTAAAAATTCAAAGTAGAAAAAGTACCACTTCCGGTTATCGAAAATCGCTCAAAAGTTGATCAGGATCTACGATTTTCATAAAATACTTATATATGAAATTTCATCAACCTAGCTGTAACGGTACTCAAGTTATCGTGTTTACGCCCAGACAGACAGACACACATACATACTGCAAAATTATGTTTTTCCATGTCAGTGAGGTGTAAAACGTCGAGATTTGTAAAAATCTTGTTTTTTTTTTTTTGCACGGTTACAAGGCTTTCTCTATACTTTATATATATACCAGAAAGTAAAAATTGCACTGCTCTCGTAATCTATACTTCATTCCCCAGTCACAATAAATGCTTTTATTATTGTAAAATATTTGGCCTATTCCCAGTCGTATATAGCAAAAATGACAGCTGACTGTAAATAGCCGTGGGTGCTATTCCTAGTCTGCTGGAAATAACACAAATAGTGCTATTCCCAACCAGCTGGGAATAGCCTTGGCCTTTACTCTTTAGTCTCTAACTTGAAAAACAATTTATACATGCAATAGTTGAATGTAAGTAATTGAATTACAGAATCATTTTTTTTGCAAACATGTTCCAAGCGGACAATGACAATTGAAAAGTCACTAAATGTAGACTACAATTTGTGGCAGCAACATTTTTTTAACAACTTATAGGCCTAGAAAAATCATCTATGGTTGATAAATGGGGAACAAATAGGAAGATATGTTTAATTTTTTTTGCTCAATTGTTTGCGCACCTAAAATACCTTGTTATAAAGCACAAAAAAGACAGAGCACATGGCCGTCGGCCATGCAAATATATTTTTAGGAGTTACTGGATTTTTTTTTTAGATACATGAATAAAGTATTATATTATATGGAAACACTTATTTTATAGCAACCAACAATAGAGAAAATACATCATTCTTATGTCCTCTCACATCTTGTGGTTATATTTTGCTTCTATTTGTAGGCTTACATATTTTTAGAATTTTTCAATTAAAGTGAATATATTTTACAATTTTCAAGAGAGGTTTGTTTAATTTAATATATTATTATTATTTTTACTAATTATTTCGAGCACTGCATGGTAGAATCGCTAGTCTGAAGAAATATCTAGTATGGGTTTTGCACTTGAAACCTGTTTTAATTGATTTTTTTTTTATTAGTGCAAATGACATTTATATTTTATTTCTTTAATGCATTATATCTTAGGTTAGGGTCAAGGGTTGAGGGATAATGACTAGGTTAAAAGATCAGGTCTAGAAATAGTCTAAGAAAACAATATTAATTTTTTTTCCAATACTAATATTAAGAATTTTAGCTGAATGTGAGAGGATCTAAACTTATTTGGTAATTCCTCAATCGTTAGCCAAAATAAGCAATACTGGTTTATAAATTTGTGTTTTTTAAGAATATTTAAAGAATATTAATATGCAGTCCTAATCTAATGATAGCCTTGGCATTACTGGTAATCTGTTTTTAGATCACATCAGACTGAGTGAAAAGATTAACAGACCTTCTGCCATTAATTTTGCCATTTTAATAATAATATTTTATTTTGACTTTATAATCACTACTTTTCACTTTAACATTTATAACATTTTTAATCATCAGATTTATAAAAAGCAGTCAAGAATGGAAGAAGAAACAGAACATTTAGCTGCAATTTTATCTATTGTAGATGAACAGTCACACAAATTAACAGAATTTTTAAACTCTGAAGATATGAAACCAGATCTATCAACATTTTCATCTATTGTTGATGCAAAACCCAATATGACATTCACAGCTTCTCAAGATGTTAAACCCTATACTACAACAGAATTTTCATCTTCTAAAGACACAGAAACACCCAACAAAACATTTATAAGCTTGCAAGATGTTAAACCTGATGTTACAACTGCGTTTTTAATTTGTAAAGATAAAAAGCCTGCTGAATCAACATTATCAACATCTAAAGATAACAAATCAGAAGTCACAGCTTTATCAAGTAGTAAAGATTCAAAACCAGATTTATTGACAGGATTTATTTTTTTTGAGGATAAACAACAAAAAGGGCTTGAACTTCACGTTGAAAAAAATCTCCAGTTTTCTAGAGACAAAAGATATCAGATTGTTTCTAGTCTCAAACACAAAAGGTTTTCTCAAAGTTCTAACTTAAATAAGCATAAAACAGGTCAAGAAGGAAATAAGCAAGTTGAATATGATGGTGACCATGAGAATCTTTCTCAAAGTTGTAGTAACAATACAAAAGTGCACTCAAGAGATAAGCCATATATATGTGATGTTTGTAATAAAAGGTTCTCTCAAAGATGTCGATTATATGCACATATTAAAGGGCACTCAGGTGATAAGCCATATGAATGTGATGTTTGTCATAAAAAGTTTTCTCAAAATTCTCATTTAACTACACATAAAAAAGTTCATTCAGGAGATAAGCCACATGAATGTGATGTTTGTCTTAAACAGTTTGCATCTAAATCTAATTTAACTGCACATAAAAAAGTTCATTCAGGAGATAAGCCACATGAATGTGATGTTTGTCATAAAAAGTTTGGTCAGAAGATAAGTTTATTACAACACAGAAATCTTCATACAGGAGATAAGTCATATGAATGTAATGTTTGTCATAAAAGGTATACTCAAAGTTCTGGTTTAAGTACACACAAGAGAATTCATTCAGGAGAAAAGCCACATAAATGTGATGTTTGTAATAAAAGGTTCTCTCAAAGATGTAGATTATATGCACATATTAAAGGGCACTCGGACAATAAGCCATATGAATGTGATGTTTGTCATAAAAAGTTTTCTCAAAGTTATAATTTTAAAAGACATAAAAATATTCATTTAGGAGATAAGCCATATGAATGTGATGTTTGTCATAAAAAGTTTTCTCAAAATTCAAGTTTAGCTACACATAAAATAGTGCATTCAGGAGATAAGCCAAATGAATGTGATGTTTGTCATAAAAGATTTTTTCTAAGTTCTAGTTTAAAAAGACATAAAAAGGTTCATTCGGGAGTAATGCCCCATGAATGTGATGTTTGTCTTAAAAGGTTTTCTCGAAGTTCTGTTTTAAAAAGACATATAAAGGTTCATTTAGGAAAAAAGGCTACTTAAATCATGAATGTAATGTTTGTCATAACCAATTTACTCACTATTCTAGTTTAACATTAAAAAAAAATTCGTAAAAAAACGTTTTTATGTAATAATGCACTAAGAAGTAGAAAATAAATTATACACTACTATTTAAATAACTATAAAGAAAAGCGTGGGTCACTTAAGTACCTTTGGATATCTTTACTAATATTTGAGAAGAGACCCACGCTTTTCTTTATAGTTATTTAAATAGTAGTGTATAATTTATTTTCTACTTTTTAGTGCATTATTACATAAAAGCTTGTTATTAAAACTATTTTTTATGAATATTTTTTTCAGTACTTCACATGTTTTATTTATAATGGTTACATGACTAAAAACCATTGTCAAGTTTATAGCTAAAGTTTCAGTATAGTATTATCGGATGGCGTAGTCTAGTGGTAAAGAACTAGACTGCTGACCTGTCTAAAAACCATCGCGCGCCTATTGAATGTGATGACGCGCTTTTGTCGTAGAGCCCACCTTGCTCCACGCCCAACACAGCCGTGATGACGTGTGTGGATAGAACTGCCTACTAATTTGGTCCAAATTTTAATTCATTCATAAAAAATTAATTAGGCGACCAATTAAGTCAAATTGAATGTCACAATGCATTGTCTTCATGTCTTGACCCACGTACCAACTACGAACCGTATCTGTCAGTTAGAAGTGCCTGCAATTTCACACGGGCGTTTCGATCTAGACAGACTGCCAAGCCACATGAATGTCATGTTTGTCACAACAGATTTTGTCAAATATCTAATTTAAATACTCATAAGAAAATTCATTCTAGCAGCAAGCCAGGAAATTCATCATGACTAAAAAAACAATTTATTGTCATTTTTAACATAAGTAATTAATTCTAGAGCAAATTATTATTGAATATCTTGTTATAATTTTTTCTCTTCACATAACTTTATCTAGTGGTCATCCAATAGTGGGCCATAGTTTATTAATTTTAATATTTGTATTATGAAAAGGTTGTTTTGTCAAAGAGTATACCTTGTCAATTATTATACATACTCTAAAAAGAAATTGTATTCTGACTGTAAAAGGAAATGGCATTCTATTATGTCAGCTGCATGTGTACAAATTTTTCTTTATGTAGCTTACTTCTTTTTGTGTTAATTGTAAATATGTATGATAGAAGAAGTAAGCTATCACTTTAGAGTTTAGAGACCCAGGGTTTTATTTTTATACCTGCATGGTCTTGTTCAGGCAACACAGTTAATTTGCCTATTCTTTTCAAATTAAATAAATTTGACAATGTACATTCATTGGGACGAGGAAGTGAACTTAATAATAATATGCTCAAACCAATTACACACATTATTAACAATAACAGAAGCTAACTAAAATAAAACACAAAGTTCTATTCATATTTTTTACATTTACTAGATGTTTACAATATATGTAGGCCTTACTGTTACACAATTCTCTTTCTTAACTTTACACATTTACACTACTCACAAGCAGCTCAGTCAGACATACAGCGACAAGACAGAATATCAGGTTGACAGATAAAACAACCTCCATTAGACAAGTACAATGACATCAGGCCGGCAGTTACCCTGGCATCTGGTCAACAGGTACAGTTACATCAAAACTTCTGAGCAGACAATCTTTTTTTATAAACACTTTTACACCTTTTACTAAATGTCCTTAATCATTATATTGAGAGCTATATAATCTCCAATCATATAATCAAACTGTATTGGCTGCAGTGTATAACTCACACAGACCATATATAAAAACTAGCTGCCCCAAAAAAAAATTATTTTTTTCCTAAATTTGTTTTTGAGATGTATTTATTGTCATCACTAATGCAGATACTATTGTCAATTGAATTGAGATTAAAATTTAAATGGTAATTTAGTACCTGGATAAATTATATTTCTACTAATAGCATAAAATTAATAGCATAAAGATGTATAAACATTTTGCTCATTATTGTTTCATTGACTAATGCTTGCTTTGTACTTAAGCTTCTGTTCTGATCAGTAAAATGATGCAGTTAACTTTCTATACAAACTTATTTGGTGAAAAATAAATTAAAAACTGCTACTTCAATTGTTTGACATTATTTTATTCATCCCAGTTATTTTTCTATACAAACTTATTTGGTGAAAAATAAATTAAAAACTTCTAGTTTAATTGTTTGACATTATTTTATTCATCCCAGTTAACTTTCTATACAAACTTATTTGGTGAAAAATAAATTAAAAACTTCTACTATAATATTAAACCTAGTCAAAAGCTACAAGTTTGAAGCTAAAGCCCCATCTATAAAGCATCACAATTCAAACGTAGTTTAGACCAACTACACTTTTTGATTTAATGTGGGTCAGCATGTTACAAAAAAAATATTTTACAACTTGTTTACTAAATTCAGCTAACGTAGGCTTACATGTGAACACAACATAAAAACCATGTAATGAACGAACAAGTCGGTAATCTAAAGTTCTACAGATATTTATTACTATACTACGTCATTGTTTTGTTGGTGCAAACACACTGCAAAAACATAGAACGAGAAAAATGGCCCGTTTAGGGAGGATACAACGGGCGCTAGGCTGATAGTGCTGTCTCTTTTCTCTAAACTAAAACCACCCCCACACCCCCCACCCCCACCCCCAAAAAAAACATGTCTACCGTCCCATTCAACGAAATATAATTATATACTTTTTCCAGTGTCCGCCCCCTCCCCAAAAATTCTACCCCCGCCACCGAAAATTTCAAGTACCCCCACCCCTCTCCGGGGAGGAAAAAGTCTAAATTAACCACCCCCCACACCCCCCCCCCACACCCCCCACCCCCCCCTAAAAAACATGTCTACCGTCCCATTCAACGAAATATAATTATATACTTTTTCCAGTGTCCGCCCCCTCCACGAAAATTCTACCCCCGCCACCGAAAATTTCAAGTACCCCCACCCCTCTCCGGGGAGGAAAAAGTCTGAAAGAAACACTGGTGTCGCGCTTAGCCACTACCCGAAGAATTGCATTAAAGAAATTGCAAGAAAACCACTTTTTAGATTAGACACATTAATTAGGCGGTAATTTTATTATAGAGTATCGATGAAGAAATTTCTTTTGAGTTGGGGAGGGGGGGGCTCAGACGTTCTTACGCGGGGGTGGGGCTTCGCCCCTACCCGAAGAATTGTATGAAAGAAACTCTTCACGCAAACCACTTAGATTAGACAAAATTTCCTTTTTATTCAATGTTTACTCGGGAATCAATGACGTCATATTACTGTGTGCACTCTCCGGCTTGATATTATTTTCTACTATACGACGTCATATATTTCGCTTCCGTTTCACTATGCATGATTTTAATTTCCTTATGTTTTCTCTAGAGCGTTCTTGTCAGACAGAGCGTTCTTGTCAGATAGATACATACATACACAGACAGCGAAACTATTAGTATTGATTAAAATAATTTTACAATATCAAACTGTGGAAGTTACTTTTCATTTGTGAAAACTGATGAATAGGGGAGAAAACTTACTTTAATGTTTAATAGAATCGTTAAAAATACAAAAATACAGTCAGTCAAACAATGCAAAGGTAATCTCTGTTAATTTTTACTTTCTCGTATATACGAAGTAGGCTATAGAGAAAGTCTTTTTTTGGAAATCTCGACGTTCTACAGCCGCTTGCGTCAAAAAACATAGTTTTGCAATCTTGTCCGTATGTCTGTGCGTGTGTATGTATGTGTGTGTGTGTGTGTGGACCGTCCGAGTGGCTAAATGAAAGCAAGGGCCCAACCCTTTTCAGATGCCGCAAACTCAACAACCCTCTATGTTAAACTGCCTGAAGATGAAAGCCCAGATCTTTTCTCGACCCAACCAACACCAGCTACAGTTATGCAGGTGGTTATTCAAGCTAATGGTCAAGCTAATCTGCGTGGATACATCATCCGCAAACTGATCAGCTCACACCAAATATTGCTAATGAACTACGGACGAGGAGACACATGGTACTTCTCGTCCGAAAGCCTTAACGTGACAGAACGGAAAAACACAACTAAGCTTCTTCTTCTTCTTCTTCGTTCTTAATTTTTTAGTGTTGGAAGGGATCGAGCCTTATCTGCCAGAGGGTTTTTTTTCGAATTTATCAACCACGAGCTTTGCCGACTCGACCATGCTTCCATCACAATTAAGGATTACGTGTCAACTGGTTATGCGCCATTGAGGCCATTGACTCCGATTTCAGCCTGCTTTTCATTTTGGATTTGCTTCCAGAGCCTTTGTTCAACCAAGAACGATATACAAGGCAGCAGTTGTTTGATTTTGGAGTTGTCTCTCCTAGAAGAGTGGCTGTCCCCAGCTAACGAGCCTACTTTAGCAACACACCAGAGAAGAGAATACTGAGACAAGGAAGAGAAAAGCAGCGACTAAGAAGAAAAGATTTAGTCATATTTTGTCAGACTCGTAAATACAGCCACCACACCTCCCACCCCCCACCAGCAAATGTACCCCTTTAAAAGAAGACCTGTTAAAAAGGGTTTTAAAAGCATATCTATTTATTTCTTATACATTGAAGTATGTCAAATTTGTTGATGTTGTTGTACTTGTTTTAAAAGAACAAAAATTGTTTTGGTCTGTTGTGGGTCACGTGTCTGGTGTGGGTTACATGTCTCGTGCGGGTCACGGGTCTTGTGCGGGTCACGGGTCTGGTGCGGGTCACGGGTCTCAAGTCCATGCTGCGAGTCATTAATTTTCATGTATAAAGTTCACTATTTTATTTACAGTCATTATTTTTCTAATGTGTATATATAGAAAATGTCTATTACAAAAAATATTCCAAGTCTAACTACCTAAAAACCTAAACCTTTCTATTTAAAATTAATTTGAATTAATTATTCATTCAATAATAAGATACAGTGTATAATATATTTTGTAATTTTCTAATAAACCATCGAAAGTTCTTTTTGTTTTTAACTTTTCGGAAAATGATTTTAGGTTCTTTCCCCTTCTTCTGTTTCGCAAAATGGTAAATAGCTAGCACAAATTAATCATTGTTTCGCTGTTTTATAATTATATTTAGTAAGTCGCCATTTGCACCAGGGATCATCCATAAATGACGTCACACCTCAACCAACAACCTCCCCCCCTCCCCCTCGAAATTGCTGTTGAATTTTTTCCGAAATATTGTCTGAACTCTGTCAAAATAGAGTATTTTAATCAATTCGTATTACAATTTATTAAAACCGTTTTCTAAAACGAGAAATAACGGCTAATACTCGTTTTCTAACATTGCTTTTTTATAATGCAAAAGTGTGACGTCACACCATCTGAACCCGCCCCCTTATTACACACCGTCAAACAAAATTACGGACCCCCTCCCTCCCCCTTACGAGTGTGACGTCATTTATGTACGACCCCCCCCCCCCCCCCCCAAGATCAAAAACCAGATATATCCACAACACCAGTCGCATAGCACGAACGACTATCACTGTCGGATACTGATCAAAGGGAAATAAGCATGTATTTTACATGCTTATTTCCCTTTGGTCAGTTTGATTTTGTTAACTTCCTTTCACACATGACAACTTGAGGGATTGGAAGCAGGCGTTAGTATGGGTCAGCCATAAACGACGTCACACTCTTAGGCAGGGGGCAGCTGGCCCGCCGGTCTACCGGGAAAAATCACAGTGGGCCTCGGGGAAATCGGGGTTGGCCTCCACGAAAAAATCTCAGTGGGTTGATAAATTCCTATTAGTGTTTTAATTTTATTATTTAAATTGCATATCTCCCTTTTAAAATTGCCATTCGTTTACACCAAGGCTTAAAATTCAGGCTTACATGGAGGGAAAAAAAAGCACAATGAAAATTTCTATCTGGGATTGGGGTAGTTGCGTAACAACCATGTAACCAAGATAGACGAAATATCTACAGACGATGTTTTTTATTTTATTTCAATATTTTTGCAGTAACTTTGAATTTAAAATATGAATATCAAATAATTTGATATTAATAATTTCAATATTTAAAAAAAAAACAGTTCGAAAAATATGATGTATTTAAGATCTTTTCAATTTACTTTTTCACTAATATGTTTCAAATATATTTAACGCGGTAAGTTTTAGTGGTTTTATTCTTCTTTTTTTTACTTTCTCGTATATACGAAGTATAGAGAAAGTCTTGTAATCGTGCAAAAAAAAAATCGAGATTTTTGCATATCTCGACGTTTTACACCTCACTGATACGGAAAAACATAATTTTGCAATCTTGTCCGTATGTCTGTGTGTGTGTGTGTGTCTGTATGTGTGTAAACACGATAACTTGAGTACCGTTACAGCTAGGTTGATGAAATTTCATATATAAGTATTTTATCAAAATCGTAGATCCGTATCAACTTTTGAGCTATTTCCGATAACCGGAAGTGGTACTTTTTCTACTTTGAATTTTTCAAAAGCCTATAACTTGAGTACTATTTCAGATAGATAAATGAAATTTCACATATAAGTAAAAAATCTAATTCTCTTTGTTCTGTCAAATTTTGAGTAATTTCCGTTGAAGGGAAGTACTAATTTACGCTATTTCCGATTTCTCAAAATCGCATCTAAATTTATAAAGTACTAATAATATTGCGCACCATTATGAACATCTTTATTCGGCGTTTGCTTGGTGTGCAATACTTTTTTCTATGAGATTCTATTTTATTTTTAAAAGTTTAAGTATTTAAAATGGATTAAAAATCATAACTATATACCGAGTTCCCATCCCCTGTTGTTTTATATAAGAATATTCGAGAAAGTTTAGGGGAGATCACTCCCGGTTTATTTTTAATCATAATGTTGGACTGGATTTCCTCCGACTCAATTAAGTATTACGTGTCAACTTGCTGTCTCTCTTATTTCAACCTGCTTTTCTTTTAGTATTTGCATCCTTAGCCTTTGTCCAACCAAGAACAATCTACAAGGCAGCAGTTGTATGATTTTCGGAGTATCACTCCTAGATGGGTTGCTGTCCATAGCTATTGAGTCCCATCCATAGTTTTTTCCAGGCATTTCTTCGTCTCCCCCCCCCCCCCCCCCCCCCCCCCACCCCAGAAGAAAGTCTATCGTCCGCCGCACGAAAAGGAATTTATATTGAAAAAATATACTTTTACCAGTGCCAGACCTCCCCCCCTGAAAATGTAGTGCCCCCCCCCCCCCCCAAAAAAATATCAAGTGCCCCCCCCCCCTCCGCCGGAGAAAAAAACCTGGAAGAAACACTGGTTCCATCTGCCTTGGGTTAGAGGATAATGACTGTACCGACATGGTTCAATTTGATATAGAAGGAACGACAACAATATAAATGTTGACGCCCCCCCTTTAAACAGCTGACGATAAACGCGACACGTCAATAATTACTTTAAAATAGATTAATCACGTCTCCATAACACACTATCTCATTTTGTGTGTTGATAACATTTGACTGTGATGCGTGTTGATAACATCTCATCGGCTTATCATCTACCCGTTGAACTGTTGATAACAAAATCACATGGGGTCGATTTGGTAAAAGACGAAGAACAAAAAATGACGTAGATCTTTGCTTTCAATCATTTTAGAATGTTGCCACAAAAAAGGTCACTTTGACAAAATGTGACGTAGGCAACTGATCAGTGTAGTATGTGTGGAGGGGGAGCGTGGGGGGGGGTGTCCGTGGGTAGCTTTTTTTTTTTAAGTCTCTTTTTCTTTATCTCATAAGCATTGCACACATAAAAGCCTCATCCGGTGCGGATGAAGAATGGAGCACGCTTTTGTTTCCTCCATCCTAATCGGGTCTCGAACTCTAGACCTCCGGGTTACATCTAGACAACGCAGTCTCCCATTGCTGGTGGAGTATTCTTAGTGTGTTGTAAGAAACATACGCCAAAATTCTACGACGGTTTACCACTCTTGTTTTTGTAATTAAAATTGGTTTCGCTAGGAATTCATCCCTATACAGATTTGTGGTAGGCCTATTTGGTATTACATCTGTCCGACAATCGACCCTTTTCAAATTGTAGTAGTATTGGCATCTAATGTTTAGCGTTGGTCTCAGAAGTTAGGGTTGGGGTTTCAATTAAATTTGACATCTTAGCGAAAATAAATTGGACTACAACTAAAGAATTAATCAGCATGTATCAGAAAATTTAAACCAATTATCGAACGCAGAGGCGTATCCAGGTTTTCGTTGTAGGGGGAGCGAAAAGAGCAAAAAAGGCGCCGAATTTTTAACACGTTCTATATACGTGTATTATATATATATATATATATATATATATATATATATATATATATATATATATATATATATATATATATATATAATTACTACTGTATGTCATTACTTCGCTATGATGTAAAATAAATTGAAAGTAGCACTCTGAAGAAATAAGAAAAAACACACAATGTAGGCCGACAAAACAAAAATTGTATCAATCTAAACAACAACAAAAAAATATATATACACTTACTAAAACCAAAACAATGTACGTAACACAATCTGTTTTTTAATTCTTGTAAAAAAAAATTTCTTGCATAATAATTCCTGGGAAATTATTTAAGACAAGTGAAATAGGGGAAATTATCACTCTCTTAATATAAATAATATGTATTTATCTACACATTTAATTATAAATGTCTAAACCAATAAATAATTAATTTAGAATATAATGAAATTATTTAACACTATTCGTGTTTACAAAATATTTTTGTCTATAATCATAATTTAATATATCGTCATCATAAATGCTAAAGTATTACAGCATAATGAAATTTTTAAAAATCAGAGTTGGTATAAAACCACGCTTTTCGATGTAATTGAAAAATACTCGGAATAACAGCCTACATTTAACTAAATATCGGTCTTTTAGGTCAGATCATGTGTTTTTAAGTAACTACTGCTTCTTTGGGTTTTTTTTTAAACATAGTGACAGGTATGGGTTAGATCACTGTATTGATCACACACCTTTTTACTGGTAATTGCAAAAACAATTTTCACAGAGTTTTACGTTTAAAAAGCTAATTTTCTGGCGGCATGGTACTTTGGTACATCATTACGCGGTTTTCTACATGTACTTAACAGATCAGTTCGGGGTGGGTTGGGGGTGGGGTGTGGGTTCAACTTCATTCACCACTGTCCGGTCACTTTAGGTCAATTATCCAACCCAGTGTATACCTAGGTGTGACATTAATAATCGCTCTACACTCTACACCAGGGGTCTCCAAACTACGGCCCGCGGGCCGAATGCGGCCCGCGAAGTCGTCTCATCCGGCCCGCTGAGATCTTTTCGTCAAAGGAAAAATCGTTTGTTAGTGATGGTTGAGAAACTATGCCTGGAAGAAATTGGCCCCCGAACTGAAATTTGATAGTTAATGCGGCCCTCGGACTGAAAAGTTTGGAGACCCCTGCTCTACACAATTGTGGTGGTGAGGTGTGTGTGTGTGGGGGGGGGGGAGATAACCAACTCAGAGTGAACATTGCGTCAGTTTTAGACGACTTTTCTAAACATATATATATATTACACAAATGTATATTACACAAATATATATTACACAAATATATATTACAGAAATAGATTTAAATAAGTAGCAGTGGTATTATGACAAAAAATTGTTTACAGAGGGGTCCATGTAAGCAAATACATTATACAATTGCCTTAAACTTAACACCCCTCTTGCCAAGTGGTACTACCCGTAGCGGTTTTTTAAACATTGCAATGCATCGTAATGGTTATTTTTAGAATGGCAAACTGATGCAGCTGTTAATCCGTGTTGTAAACGTAGACACTACTAGACTAGTACAATAATGCTTAATTGCTGCATGAAAAGAAATCTTGTGATTTACATAGATGTGCCGACCAAAAATATTTTTGTAACAAATATCATTGTTTAAAACTTTGAGTTCAAAAAGTTTCCAAAAAGGCGCCACTTTGCTGAAAATGGCCAGAGGGGGAGCGGCCGCTCCCCCTGCTCCCCCCCTGCGTACGCTACTGATCGAACGCTTTAAAGAAAAGTAAACTACGTTGATACTAAAAAGACAAAAACGAGCGCTTTCAACAGCGTCGAGAACGCTTTATCAAGAGCGATAACCAGCGCGGGACGATAGAGTTATCTTCACTTGACCGTGTAGGGGAGCTCACACATTGCTTCACATAAGACACGGACGGCTGTGTTCAGATAGGTAAAACGAGTGTTAAATATTTATAAAAGATAACACTTCTAATCATGGTCAATGGAAAAATAATACAGAGGTTCTAGTAATACAACATGACGTTAAACATGGTGCATTGATACATGTTCTAAATATACATATGTTATATATATATATATATATATATATATATATATATATATATATATATATATATATATATATATATATATATATATATATATATATATATATATTACATATAATTGCATGTTTAAATACAGTTATATAATTATTCTTTGTTTTATATATATATATATATATATATATATATATATATATATATATATATATATATATATATATATATATATGTTTGTATGTGTTATGGCAGGAGTTAAATAAAAGATGTAATAACGTTAGCTTAACACTTTGTATAATAACACAAACATACACATAAAAGAATGCATCCATTGACGTACACCTACACAAACACGATGCGCATACGTTAAATAAATTATAATGTATTTTGCTTATCTGAATATATCAATAGTTATTTTTAGATTTCTGATATGGGTCACTTTAATCTCGTAATTTTAGAACCTCTGGTGTGCATCTGTGTCACCCTATCTCATAACGCTGAAGACATTTGATTTGTCTACGGGGTGGGAGTGTTTCCTGTTTGGCTGAATTCAAGATGGCGGTGTAACCCAAAAAATAAAATAGTCAAAAACTACATCGGAATTCTAAATAAACCGACAATTTTTATTTCTCGGATGTACGTTTGTAATATTAATGTTTTTAAGAAATTATTTCATTAGCTGCTAGATGGTATGTTTATGTTTTTTTACGTTTACTAAACAATATTTTCAATATAAGCAAAAAGAAAATTGAGTTAAGGATCAAATTATTTTTTTTACTGTAACGACCCTTGGGTCCGATGATCAGTATGTCAGGTGAAGTAGAGTTTATCTGTCGGTGTGTCCACATGGGATTAAGAACCAGTGCTTAATAATCCAGAGCCATATTTACGCTACTCAAGTTAGGACAGGTACTCGTTGTAGCTGAGTAGACTCAGGAAAATTACCTCGAACGTGGTGGGTTTCGAACCCGCAAGTTTTGAGTTTGATTTTCGTGTTGTAGACCACATTACATCCTGAAGTCTACCCGGTCTTGTGAACACGTGATGCGGTCTAGCTAGGAAGGTGAGGGAGCTTAGCTAACCTAGCAGAGCTCAAGACGACGTAGCATAGAGCTGACCTCATAGAGCTAAGGGTGGCTTAGCATGGATCTAATCTCGGAGAGCTAATGACGACAGCAGAGATCTAACCTTACAGAGCTAAAGACGACATCATAAATCTAACCTCACAGAGCTAAAGACAACAGCATAGATCTAACCTCACAGAGCTAGAGACGACAGTATAGATCTAACCTCACAGAGCTAGAGACGACAGTATAGATCTGACCTCATAGAGCTAAAGATGGATTAGCTCGAGCACGCCTCGAAGAGCTAAATACGGCTTAGCTAGAGTTAACCTCGCATAGCTAAGGGCGGCTTAGCATCGAGCTGACATACAGAGCTAAAGAGAGCTTTAAAAATATCTAACCCAACAGAGCTAAAGACTGCTTAGCTACATCTAGCCTCACAGAACTAGGGACGGCTTAGAGCCAGCCTTGCCAGGCCTAAGCTTAGCTTCATATGTCAGATCTATGTTCTTCAATGAAAAACTGATTTTATAAAGTAAGTCTGCAGTGCTAAATGCCTCAAGAGAGGGCTAAACAAAACTTTTTAAATTCATATTTTAGTACAGATCTGTTACAATGAAGGTCCCCTGCTCTTTGACGATATTGGCGGCCATCGTCACCATGGCAACGGCGGATTACAACAAAGACTTCTGCCTAAAGCACATCACACAACAGGTCAACACGCCACAAGATGGTAAGCCAGTACTGTGTGTACACAACAGGGAGGTAACCCAAGTGTGAGTACACACAACATGGAGGTAACCCATATATGTGTACTAAACAGGGAGATAACTTAAGTGTGTGTACGAAACAGGGAGATAGTTTAAGTGTACGAAAATGGAAGGTAACCCAAGTATGCGTGTACACAACAGGAAGTTGATCGACGCATGTATATACAAAGGGGATGTAACCCAAGTAGTGTGTACACAAAATGGAGTTAACCCAAGTTTGTGTTTATACAACAGGGACGTAACTCAATTATGTGTGTAGCCTAAAGGGAGGTTACCCTATAATTCCTTATACTTTTTTAAACAAAAGTCGAGACATTTTCGGTTTGGCGTTGTGTATTTCTTTTTACTCAACCCAAAGAGGCGTGACATATTAAAGGTTGAATGATTTAAAAGAATGTCAAAAGCAGAGTACAAGTGAGCGGTCCAAGATCCAAGAATCGATCATTGTTTGGGGGGGGGGGGTGTAAAAAAAACACTTAAAGAAATACACAATTCCGAAATGAAATTCTTAAAGTAACTATAGATTTTATTACATTAAAAACTTGTTTTAAATAGGGCTTCCGATGGGGTTTAAAAACATTTCCACCCTAACGCCCTACCCTGCAAACTGTTTTTCTGACTGCTATGTTCCTGTCCACAGTTCAAAAGCCGAAATTCTTCGACAACTTCTACATGTTCACAGAGAAGAAACAGACAACGAATGGTGTCTTGTCTGTCGGCAATATCGAACTGTTCTATGCTGCGGTGGGTCGATCTTAGTCTTTGTTGGTGGCGTGTTGGGTGGGTTTGTTGTGTTCTAATGGTAGTAATGTTGTGGTGGCTTTATAATAGTTTTAACGTGATTTTTTTGGGTGGTTTTGTCGTGGTTTTAGAATGATTTAATGATGGTTTTCTTGTGGGCTTATAATAGCTTAATTAAGGGTAATTTTGTGTGTGGTTTTTTTTTTTGTTTCTTTTTTTTTTTTTTTTTTTTTGCTTTTTACTTTCTCGTATATACGTAGTATAGAGAAAGTATTGTAATCGTGCAAAAAAAAAATCGAGATTTTTACAAATCTCGACGTTTTACACCTCACTGATACGGAAAAACATAATTTTGCAATCTTGTCCGTATGTCTGTGTGTGTGTCTGTGTGTCTGTGTGTGTGTCCGTGTGTAAACACGATAACTTGAGTACCGTTACAGCTAGGTTGATGAAATTTCATATATAAGTATTATATCAAAATCGTAGATCCGTATCAACTTTTGAGCGATTTCCGATAACCGGAAGTGGTACTTTTTCTACTTTGAATTTTTCAAAAGCCTATAACTTGAGTACTATTTCAGATAGATAAATGAAATTTCACATGTAAGTAAAAGATCTAATCCTCTACCTTCTGTTAAATTTTGAGTAATTTCCGTTGACCGGAAGTAGTAATTTACGCTACTTCCGATTTCTCAAAAAACTAATGTAAATTTATTAAGTACTAATACTATTGCGCACTATTATACACACCTTTATTAGGCGTTCGCTTGGTGCGCAATTGTTTTTTACTGAGATTCTATTCTATTTTTAAAAGTTTCAGTATTTAAAATGGATTCAAAATCATAACTATATCCCCAGTTACCATCCCCTGTTGTTTTATATAAGAATATTCGAGAAAGTTTAGGGGAGATCACTACCGGTTTATTGTCTTTTGTTGTTTTTTTTTTTTTTTTTTTTTTTTTTTTTTTTTTTTTTTTTTTTTTTTGCGTTTTTTTTTTGTTATTGTATTTTTTTTATTAACCAGTAAATTTATGGTTGCATTGTTCTGGTTTTAAGGTAGTCTTCTGATTGTTTATGATTGCTTCTTTGTTTTTTTAGATAATGGTTTTGTGTTCTGTTAATGAAGGTTTTGTTGTAGTTTAATAGTTATTTCATTATGGTTTGAACGGAGGTTTCAATGTGCTTTTAAGGTTGTTTTAATAATACACCCTGGAAGTTTTATTATAGTTTCCATATGGTTACAGTAGCTGTCGAGTAAATTCAAACGAAAAAAAAGTATATATTTTTGTGTTTTTAATTAATTTATTTTTAAATGAAGTACAAACACTAGGGTATAGCTGGTGAACACGTAACCATGGCAACCTTCTGTTCCAGAGCGCCGGCCTGGTGCACGCCGTGGACTCGGAGCCGGTCAACAGCACACAGATCTGGATCGACACGCAGTTCAATGAGCAGATGACCGTACCACTGGCCGGCAACGGTAGGGTTAGAGACAGTAGACCACTGGCCGGCAACGGTAGGGTTAGAGATAGTAGACCACTGGCCGGCAACGGTAGGGTTAGAGATAGTAGACCACTGGCCGGCAACGGTAGGGTTAGAGACAGTAGACCACTGGCCGGCAACGGTAGGGTTAGAGACAGTAGACCACTGGCCGGCAACGGTAGGGTTAGAGACAGTAGACCACTGGCCGGCAACGGTAGGGTTAGAGATAGTAGACCACTGGCCGGCAACGGTAGGGTTAGAGATAGTAGACCACTGGCCGGCAACGGTAGGGTTAGAGATAGTAGACCACTGGCCGGCAACGGTAGGGTTAGAGATAGTAGACCACTGGCCGGCAACGGTAGGGTTAGAGACAGTAGACCACTGGCCGGCAACGGTAGGGTTAGAGACAGTAGACCACTGGCCGGCAACGGTAGGGTTAGAGACAGTAGACCACTGGCCGGCAACGGTAGGGTTAGAGACAGTAGACCACTGGCCGGCAACGGTAGGGTTAGAGATAGTAGACCACTGGCCGGCAACGGTAGGGTTAGAGATAGTAGACCACTGGCCGGCAACGGTAGGGTTAGAGACAGTAGACCACTGGCCGGCAACGGTAGGGTTAGAGACAGTAGACCACTGGCCGGCAACGGTAGGGTTAGAGACAGTAGACCACTGGCCGGCAACGGTAGGGTTAGAGACAGTAGACCACTGGCCGGCAACGGTAGGGTTAGAGACAGTAGACCACTGGCCGGCAACGGTAGGGTTAGGGCTAGAGACAGTAGACCACTGGCCGGCAATGGTAGGGTTAGAGACAGTAGACCACTGGCCGGCAACGGTAGGGTTAGAGACAGTAGACCACTGGCCGGCAACGGTAGGGTTAGGGCTAGAGACAGTAGACCACTGGCCGGCAATGGTAGGGTTAGAGACAGTAGACCACTGGCCGGCAACGGTAGGGTTAGAGACAGTAGACCACTGGCCGGCAACGGTAGGGTTAGAGACAGTAGACCACTGGCCGGCAACGGTAGGATTAGGGCTAGAGACAGTAGACCACTGGCCGGCAACGGTAGGGTTAGGGTTAGAGATAGTTGGCCGGGTCGTAACTCACTGGTGGGTTAGGGTTAGACACAGTAGGCTTTATCGTACCTCGCCGGTGAGTTAGGATCACGTGTCAACTTGTTATGCGCCATATAGGCCATTGACTCCGATTTCAGCCTGCTTTTCTGTTTGGATTTGCTTCTGTAATATTTTTAAATCGTAGGAATCATTCAACTAGACTTAGACGAACGTCATAGACAAACCTGCATGGTCGTCTCAAGCTTTGAAAGCTCTCATTGAGTGGGGTATGGTACGGCGTGGTCTAGCGGTAGAGAGCTAGCCTGCTAACCCGAAAGACTCGAATTCGAATCCGGGTTTAAATCAGTAAAATGTCCTTAAGTCCACCCAGCTCTGATGGGTACCTAACTCATGTTAGGGAAACAAAGGCGGCTGGGCATAGTGCTGACCACACTATCCCGTCTAATGCCGAGGTCTCTGAAACAGATTAACTCCTCTTGATATGCCCCATGTGTCTTGGGCACGAACGGGGAAAGATAATGATTGAGTGGAATATTTTGGTGCTAGAGTCTAGGCCTTCTTGGTAGAACCCGCATTCTTGTAGAACATTTTCCACACAGATGTCTCGAAAGATACTAAATATAAATCCGTTATCTCAACCCTCAATTATGTCCCTTTATATTTTCCTTAAATTTACATAAACATTATCTCCTCATCGTTTCCTAAAGATACTAAATATTCTCCAATTACTCCCCGCAGATATCTGCCAAGATACGCCTTTTGAGAGCTCACCCATGTTTAAGTATCTGAGGGCAACCAAAGCAGCAGACGGCTCGATCAAGCTAGCAACCCCAGAATGTGAGTAGATGTGTCCCGTTTGTTTCATCTCACATATTTTAAACCTCACTCCCCAGCGAAGACTGAAGGTGTAAATGATCGGTTTGAAACGATATTGTTTCAAGGCTAACAAATTATAATAACTCTCCAGGAAAATTTCAAAGTCTCATTACATTTTAAATTAATGGAAACAAAATTGCTTGAATGCGATTTAATGTTTATGTTTCGATGCCAAGGTATAGCATACAGTGGCGTAGCAAGGTCGGGTGTCACCCGGTGCGGCACATAATGGTGTCACCCCCGCCCCCCAGAGGCGTAGCGACCCTTCCCGGGGACAAACATTCAAATTTTCGATTTACATCCCCCCCCCCTAAAAAATTTTTTGCTATTTTTTGCCTTGGTGTCACCCCCCTAAATGGTGTCACCCGGTGCGGTCCGCACCCCCCCCCCCCTCGCTACGCCTCTGATAGCATATACATCTCTCCTTCTCCTGGGGACAATATCTGCCTTAAATCTTCACTTTTTCACAGGCTTAGTTAAGTTTTGTTCTTTCAAAACTAATTATTGAAATAAATCCATAAAATCTGATTTAACCATCGCGCATGCGCCTTGCCATGCCCCTAATATGGCTGACAATTTTGTTTTCAGTGTTTATGGGTTGGGACAGCTCTGTACAGAGGAACATCACATACGTGGGCAAGTCCAACTCCAGAGGTAAGTTACCTCTCTCGTACATAGCGGTCAATCGACCAGATGAAGTAGAGTTCATCTGTTTCTGCGAGCGAGCGAGGCATAATTTGAACAGTGGGGTTAGTAGTATGCGCAGACGGCTTTACTTCTCCACCATTAGACAGGTACCCGTTAGAGGTGGATGGACGTCTTTTGTGGGATCTCCGCTCTATCCTACGACCAGTCCGTCCCACAAAATAAATAAATAAGCGAACAATGTATACAACATCCCAAATTAAACATACGTACAATTTAACATACAACTCAACAGAGCAGCCTTGACCCTTGCATGTTTTTTCTCCGTGTGGTCAGTACAAGTACCTTGGTCAGTATAAGTACCTTGGTCAGTATAGTACTTTGGTCAGTATAAGTACCTTGGTCAGTATAAGTACCTTGGTCAGTATAGTACTTTGGTCAGTATAAGTACCTTGGTCAGTATAAGTACCTTGGTCAGTATAAGTACCTTGGTCAGTATAGTACTTTGGTCAGTATAAGTACCTTGGTCAGTATAGTACTTTGGTCAGTATAGTACTTTGGTCAGTATAAGTACCTTGGTCAGTATAAGTACCTTGGTCAGTATAAGTACCTTGGTCAGTATAAGTACCTTGGTCAGTATAAGTACCTTGGTCAGTATAGTACTTTGGTCAGTATAAGTACCTTGGTCAGTATAAGTACCTTGGTCAGTATAAGTACCTTGGTCAGTATAGTACTTTGGTCAGTATAGTACTTTGGTCAGTATAAGTACCTTGGTCAGTATAAGTACCTTGGTCAGTATAAGTACCTTGGTCAGTATAGTACTTTGGTCAGTATAAGTACCTTGGTCAGTATAGTACTTTGGTCAGTATAAGTACCTTGGTCAGTATAAGTACCTTGGTCAGTATAAGTACCTTGGTCAGTATAGTACTTTGGTCAGTATAAGTACCTTGGTCAGTATAGTACTTTGGTCAGTATAGTACTTTGGTCAGTATAAGTACCTTGGTCAGTATAGTACTTTGGTCAGTATAGTACTTTGGTCAGTATAAGTACCTTGGTCAGTATAAGTACCTTGGTCAGTATAAGTACCTTGGTCAGTATAAGTACCTTGGTCAGTATAAGTACCTTGGTCAGTATAGTACTTTGGTCAGTATAAGTACCTTGGTCAGTATAAGTACCTTGGTCAGTGTAAGTACCTTGGTCAGTATAGTACTTTGGTCAGTATAGTACTTTGGTCAGTATAAGTACCTTGGTCAGTATAAGTACCTTGATCAGTATAGTACTTTGGTCAGTATAAGTACATTGGTCAGTATAGTACCTTGGTCAGTATAGTACCTTGGTCAGTATAAGTACCCTTTTGGACCAAGCGGCCGAAAGTTAACCTCCGCATAGGTTGGAATAGACTAGACGTCTTCTCTTTCCCTGACTCATATCAATGTGCACATCACATCACGGATTTCCTAATATGCCGAGGTCAGAGAAAGAGAGTAACTCTACTTCCTCTAGTCTGAAATGTTAATTTAGTATCAAACCGACAGCTTACCTTTACTAAGAGCTAACATTTTAAATACTACAATTCGTGTGTTATTAGCTTAAATAAATGTTTAAAGCTAATGATTACATCGAGAAAAATAAATTTGCCTACGTTAAAATTACCATACAGTTTTACAAAGATTTTTTTAACTGACTTTTACAATGTACCCTGGTTTAGCGTTCATACAGGGGTATAAATACTCAAAATAGTTTTATGTCGATTACTGCAGGTATCGATACCCAAAAATGGATCACGTGCGAGTACTATGACGTGTACGACCTGACGACCGTCACGGAATGGCAGATCACAGGTGAGTTCTCACAGCCTCGTTTTGACTGTTTTGTTTATTAATATTACTGTCTTCTGTTGTTTGTTTTGCCTTAAAGAAGAGTTACACTTCACTTGCCTTAGTAAACTAAACAACTTGAAAAATAAAAATTCCATTCAACTTATCACCCTCCCTCTAAACCAGCGGCTCTTAACCTTTTGGGAAGTATCTAACCGCACCAGTTGCATAAGCGCGCATATACCGAACCCTTCTTAATCATTCTTTCTTCTCCACTGAAAAAATCCGATCGTACAGTATACGAGTCAGATGTGTCTTGACCTCCGCCTAAATTCATTGAACCTATGGGGTTCGATCGAACCCAGGTTAAGAACTATTGCTTTATACAAAATTCCCTTGGCACGCCACCTTAACATGCCCCACCCCCCCCCACCCCCTTTGTACCCCTATCTTGCCACCCTAGTATGCCCCCCTCCTCTAGTATTTAACTCTGCGCCTTCCTTGATCTTCATATTTTTACTTACAATTTTACTGTGTGGTTATTTATATAATTGTGGGTTGTTGTTTTTTTTCGGATTCTTCCAATCATGTATGAACCGCCAACCAAAGATCCCCATCTTCTGTTCTGCGCCATTCTCCCAACCTGGCTCCAGGTGTAGTCCATCTTTGTCAACTTTAAGGTCGCGTCCCTTGGTGTTTTTTTGGTTGGTCCTCTTTGGCGCAATATGTGTTGGTTCTATCCGAATAACTCTTTTTTTTTTCAAAAACGTATTACTTCCCTTTGCTCTAAAATTAACTTTGAGTTTTCCCGTTCTTCAGATGCTAAAACTAACTTGCCTTTGTTCTATAATTAAGACTGGGTTTTCCCGTAGCTCATATACCGGCATTTCTAAATTGCTTTTGGTCTATAATTAGCAACTTGTTTTCCCGCTCCACAGACGCCAACAGTTACACCATGTCTGTGAACGTGGACTCGGTAGGAGAAAACAACCCTGTTCTTCCCATCAGTATTAGCGTCGTGTCCCTTGATGCCAGCTTCAATGAGATCAGAGCAGAGTAGGGCCCATGGTGTTTTTTTTTGGGTAGATTGGTACTGTTGGGTTAGACGTACCACATTAGGGCTAGAGGTTACTGTTGGGTTTAAAGGTACCATATTAGGGCTAGAGGGGGGACAATCGCTTTTGTTTTGGGTAGCTAGGTTCTGTTGGGTTAGACGTACCATATAAGAACTAGAGGGGGCCCATCGATTTAGCTTTGGATAGATTGACACTGTTGGGTTAGACGTAGCACATTAGGGCTAGAGGGGGCCCATCGATTTAGTTTTTGATAGATTGACACTGTTGGGTTAGACGTAGCACATTAGGGCTAGAGGGGGCCCATCGATTTAGTTTTTGATAGATTGACACTGTTGGGTTAGACGTAGCACATTAGGGCTAGAGGGGGCCCATCGATTTAGTTTTTGATAGATTGACACTGTTGGGTTAGACGTAGCACATTAGGGCTAGAGGGGGCCCATCGATTTAGTTTTCGATAGATTGATACTGTTGGGTTAGACGTACCTCAATAGGACTAGAGGTTACTTTAGGGTTACACGTACCACATTAGGACTTGAGGGGGCCCATCGCCTTGGTTTTGGGTAGCTAGGTTCTGTTGGGTTAGATGCACCACATTAGGGGTAGATTATACTTTTGGCTTAGACATACTGCATAAGGACTAGATGATACATTGAGTTTACTCAAAAATTATTTGAGAATAAAATTTTAAAAATAAATTTATTTTAGTCAACAGTTAACCAATTTTCTTTTATCACCAGTATCGATTACACACACTTCGCCCATATCGATCCCAAAGATAGAGCATTCCAGGTATGTTATTTTGTCGAAGTCGATTATTTTGATAAAAATCGAATAGTGTATTCTGCAGCTTTAAATGTTATGTGTGTGATTCGATTACATCGATCAAAATTAAAACTATCGAAATACAATTTATGTTTTTAAAATTTAAAACTTAAATTGTCCTAAACACAGTTAATATTAACAACCATGTAAGAACATTTTGACCTTCTTTTTATATAGGTATATATGTGTGTATATATATATATATATATATATATATATATATATATATATATATATATATATATATATATATATATATATATATATATATTTAATATGAATCATCACGAAGCTTCCTATATAATCTGACATTTCTAACCTGTTAACAGATACCAGCCACGATGTTGTGTGCGGGCAAGCCCACGACACTCAAACCCTTGCCCACCATTCCACAATACTTTAAGTTCAAGGCCGAGCAGGTGACCTTGAGCAACATCAACGGCCAGAGGCCCGACCCTCCCAGCTTGACCTACACCGTGGTATGTGATTGTGATCTATGCCTGTCTGGTCACTGCAGATTATCATTCGAATAACTAAAGGACGTGTAGATAGGATATTGATATTTGATGTTTGATGTTTTCCGCGTAGGTCGAAAGTTGATATTTATTGATATTTTCATGAAGGCTTAAGTTGATATTTGCTTATGTTTTCGTGCAGGTCTAAAGTTGATATTTGCTGATGTTTTCTAGAAGATCAAAAATTGATATTTGCTGATGTTTTTGTGTAGGTCTAACGTTGATATTTGCTGATATTTTCGTAGGTCTAAAGTTGATGTTTGCTGATGTTTTCGTGTGGATCTAAACTTGATGTTTGCTGATGTTTTCGTGCAGGTCTAAAGTTGATATTTGCTGCTGTTTTCGTGCAGGTTGAGTACAGGAAGACCTTGCAGATATTCGTGCAGGAGTTCATCAGCACACCACAGCGCAACAGCCCCAACGACAAGTCCTACATCAGGATAGTGGACGACTACAACACAGGTGGGTTTTCTCTTGTGGTTCTGATACTGGGGGGCTTTCTTTAGAGCTACTGGTGGGCTTTCTTTAGAGCTACTTTGGTGGGCTTTCTTTAGAGCTACTTTTGTAATTGGTGGGCTTTCTTTAGAGCTACTTTGGTGGGCTTTCTTTAGAGCTACTTTGGTGGGCTTTCTTTAGAGCTACTTTGGTGGGCTTTCTTTAGAGCTGCTTTTGTAATTGGTGGGCTTTCTTTAGAGCTACTTTAGTAATTGGTGGGCTTTCTTTGGAGCTACTTTGGTGAGCTTTCTTTAAAGCTACTTTGGTGGGCTTTCTTTAGAGCTACTTTGGTGGGCTTTCTTTAGAGCTACTTTGGTGGGCTTTCTTTAGAGCTACTTTGGTGGGCTTTCTTTAGAGCTACTTTGGTGGTCTTTCTTTAGAGCTACTTTGGTGGGCTTTCTTTAGAGCTACTTTGGTGGGCTTTCTTTAGAACTAATTTTGGTGGGCTTTCTTTAGAGCTGCTATTGTAATTGGTGGGGTTTTTTTTAAGAGCTACTATGGTGGGCTTTCTTTAGAGCTACTTTTGTAATTGGTGGGGGGTTTTTTAAGAGCTACTATGGTGGGCTTTCTTTAGAGCTACTTTTGTAATTGGTGGGCTTTCCTTTTAAGCTACTCTGAATTGATATTGGTGGGTTTTTTAATCTACTGATATTTGTGGGTTTTCTCATATAGCGGTTTTATATTTAGTGGGTTTTTCTTATATCTGCTCTGACATTGGTGGTTTTTCCTTTTAAAACTGCCTCTGATGTTGTGGGTTTTCTCTAAGAGTGGATTTGTAATTGGTGGGTTATTTTTCGATAGAGTTCTATAGAGATCCTGATATTGGTGGGTTTTCTATACATTTATTCTGATATTATTGGGTTTCCCTTTAGAACTTCTCTGATATTGGTGGACGTTTGCGGTATTTAACGAGTGGGATTATTTAGATTTTTCTGTGGCTGAAAGTTTGTGGATTGTGGCACTAGCCAGCACTCTTATACTCTTAGCTCCATAAACGTGTCCGTATGTCGAGGTGGCACTAGCCAGTATCACACCTTAAGCTCCGTAAAGGTGTCCGTGTGTCGGGATGGCACTAGCCAGTATCACACCTTAAGCTCCATAAACGTGACCGTATGTCGAGGTGGCACTCACCAGTATCACACCTTAAGCTCCGTAAAGCACTAGCCAGTATCACACCTTAAGCTCCGTAAAGGTGTCCGTGTGTCGAGGTGGCACTAGCCAGTATCACACCTTAAGCTCCGTAAAGCACTAGCCAGTATCACACCTTAAGCTCCGTAAAGGTGTCCGTGTGTCGAGGTGGCACTAGCCAGTATCACACCTTAAGCTCCGTAAAGCACTAGCCAGTATCACACCTTTAGCTCCGTAAAGCACTAGCCAGTATCACACCTTAAGCTCCGTAAAGCACTAGCCAGTATCACACCTTAAGCTCCGTAAAGCACTAGCCAGTATCACACCTTAAGCTCCGTAAAGCACTAGCCAGTATTACACCTTAAGCTCCGTAAAACACTAGCCAGTATCACACCTTAAGCTCCGTAAAGCACTAGCCAGTATCACACCTTAAGCTCCGTATATTGCAGGTATCAGCTACCAGCTGGATTTGACCTCAGGGGCCTGTATCACCTCCGCCATAGACGGAAGCCGCGACGATGCGTACAGCGACAGGAACGGCAATGTCCGGATGAGAAACTCGGACGAATTCTTCAGCCTGGACAGTGACAAGTACCAGTACATGGGAATTGTGAGTATCGATACCCGTCTTCAAGAATCTGTATTTAGGTTATAGTGTATTTTGTAAATGTTAAGAATCGATGCATTATGAGCAAATGTGGTCTGACACACACCCTCACTACAACAAAGATGATGGATATTATAACTTGACACGAAAACAACAATACATAATCTTTCGACTTAGAACAGGCCATAACAGACTAAATCAACACATGCATAAAAAAACTAAAAATTGGGTGTGGCGAAATATGCCCTTGTGGCAAGGCCCCGGATAATACGGAGCACGTCCTTCAGGAATGTTCTTTATATGACCAGGCACGAATCAGACACTGGCCCCTGCCCACCCCACTCAGGGAAAAATTATATGGGGCACCTGCTGATCTGGAGACCACAGTCCGGTTTATTCACGAAGTTGGACTTGTTGTCTAAATCCTCCACCATATTCTCAATTAAGAACGAAGAAGAAGAAGAAGATGCATTATGAGAACGCTTGTTTAAAGAGATTGAGTATTGATAATTTGAGTACATGAGAGACGAATTCTTTAAATTGAGAATGTAAACAATATATAAAAGGAATGAAAAATACCGTCTTAATGCATACGTAGTGTCAAGACATCCACGCGAATTCGGTTTAGTTTCCATTCGTTTGACAATGTTCTAGAACAATCGGGGTGAGGGGGGATGGGGGGGGGGGGAAACCAACGCTCGTAATGTTCCATACATCTTTTTTTACTAAGAAAATGCGCAATGTGCTCTCATGGCGATGTGGCGTCAGATTCCCTTTAAGTTGTTTAAAGAATCTGAAGCTGTTAGACACGTTTATATGCATTCTTAGATGGGAACTTTTTAGCTGTTTTCTCATTCGTAAGATTTGTCTTGTTGTTATTGTTTTTTTTTTGTAGCATAGAATAAGAGACATAGACTGCGATACCTGGGCGACATACATGGTGGACAATGCACCTGACCATCTCCAGAATACACTGTACATCTGGTACTTCGCTACCGTAAGTATATATATAAGTATTTATCTGTGTATATATAGATGAATATTTATTTGTGTATATGTATATTATATATAAATATATAAACAAATATATATATATATGTATATATATATATATATATATATATATATATATATATATATATATATATATATATATATATATGCATATATATATTATATATTATATACTCTCTATATATATATATATATATATGTATATATGTTCGTGTGTGTGTGTATTTTGTGTGTGTATGTGAGTGTGTCTCGTACATAGCTGTATGTATAGCTGTACTAACACCTAGTGTGTGCTCTCTATCCCCAAGTACGACTGGATGAGGAGCAACGGGTACCAGACCCCGTTCACCATGCCGATCATGCTAGAGCGCCAGTCGACCCCTCAGCCTGGCTCTGGGATCGTGGTGAGTACACGGCTACAGTGACCCTCAGTCACTCTCGGCCATCGCATCACGTGACAAGGTAACAAAAATACAGGTGGACTCCAGTCAAATCCTCTCTCTTTAGTTCTTAGGCTCTTTATATATTTGCACCATAACCTTTCGTGAAAGATCATGGTCATTCTTTCATGCCACGTACATGGTTATACTCTCATGTCTCCTACAAGGTCATGGTCATTTGTTCATGTCTTCTACAAGATCAAGGTCATTCTCTCGTCTCCTACAAGGTCATGGTCATTCATTCATACCACCTACAAGGTCATTCTCTCATGTATCCTACAAGGTCATTCTCTCATGTCTCCTACAAGGTCATTATCTCATGTCTCCTACAAGGTCATTATCTCATGCTACCTACAACTACAAGGTCATTCTCTCATGTCTCCTACAAGGTCATCATTCTCTCATGTCTCCTTCAAGGTCATCATTCTCTCATGTCTCCTACAAGGTCATTATCTCATGCTACCTACAACTACAAGGTCATTATCTCATGTCTCCTACAAGATCATTCTCTCATGTCTCCTACAAGGTCATTCTCATGTCTCCTACAGGGTCATACTCTCATGTCTCCTACAAGGTCATCATTCTCTCATGTCTCCTACAAGGTCATTCTCTCATGTCTCCTACAAGGTCATCATTCTCTCATGCTGCTCAGTGGTGCGTGACGTGGAGGCTAGTACGTGCAGTCATGGGTGGGGGTTTGTAGTGTATGTAGTTATAGGTGGGTGGTCATCATTCTCTCATGTCTCCTACAAGGTCATTCTCTCGTGTCTCCTACAAGTTCATTCTCTCGTGTCTCCTACAAGGTCATTCTCTCATGCCACCTACAAGGTCATTCTCTCATGCCACCTACAAGGTCATTCTCTCATGTCTCCTACAAGGTCATTCTCTCATGTCTCCTACAATGTCATTATTCTCTCATATCTGATACAATGTCATTATTCTCTCATATCTGATACAAGGTCATTATTCTCTCATGTCTCCCACAGAATTCCCTCCAGTACCACATCTTTGAGTGGACCGACTCCCCCGACAAGCACGTACCCGACGTGTCCAACTGCTTTAGCACCAACAACACGATGAACGTGGAGGTGTTTTTTTCAGGTAGGTCTGTGGTGCTGCTCAGTGATGCGTGACGTGGAAGTTAGTGAGTGGAGTCATAGGTGGGTGGTTAGTGGTTTGTATGTAGTTAGGTGGGTGGTTAGGGGTGTGTAGTGTATGTTGTTATAAGTAGGTGGTTAGGGGTTTGTAGTGTATGTAGTTAGGTGGGTGGTTAGGGGTCTGTAGTGTATGTAGTTATAGGTGGGTGGTTAGGGGTCTGTAATGTATGTAGTTGGGTGGGTGGTTAGGGGTCTGTAATGTATGTAGTTGGGTGGGTGGTTAGGGGTCTGTATGTAGTTATAGGTGGGTGGTTAGGGGTCTGTAATGTATGTAGTTGGGTGGGTGGTTAGGGGTCTGTAGTGTATGTAGTTATAGGTGGGTGGTTAGGGGTCTGTAGTGTATGTAGTTGGGTGGGTGGTTAGGGGTCTGTAGTGTATGTAGTTGGGTGGTTAGGGGTCTGTAGTGTATGTAGTTGGGTGGGTGGTTAGGGGTCTGTAGTGTATGTAGTTATAGGTGGGTGGTTAGGGGTCTGTAGTGTATGTAGTTGGGTGGGTGGTTAGGGGTCTGTAGTGTATGTAGTTGGGTGGGTGGTTAGGGGTCTGTAGTGTATGTAGTTGGGTGGGTGGTTAGGGGTCTGTAGTGTATGTAGTTATAGGTGGGTGGTTAGGGGTCTGTAGTGTATGTAGTTGGGTGGGTGGTTAGGGGTCTGTAGTGTATGTAGTTGGGTGGGTGGTTAGGGGTCTGTAGTGTATGTAGTTATAGGTGGGTGGTTAGGGGTCTGTAGTGTATGTAGTTGGGTGGGTGGTTAGGGGTCTGTAATGTATGTAGTTGGGTGGGTGGTTAGGGGTCTGTAGTGTATGTAGTTGGGTGGGTGGTTAGGGGTCTGTAGTGTATGTAGTTGGGTGGGTGGTTAGGGGTCTGTAGTGTATGTAGTTATAGGTGGGTGGTTAGGGGTCTGTAGTGTATGTAGTTGGGTGGGTGGTTATGGGTCTGTAGTGTATGTAGTTGGGTGGGTGGTTAGGGGTCTGTAGTGTATGTAGTTGGGTGGGTGGTTAGGGGTCTGTAGTGTATGTAGTTGGGTGGGTGGTTAGGGGTCTGTAGTGTATGTAGTTATAGGTGGGTGGTTAGGGGTCTGTAGTGTATGTAGTTGGGTGGGTGGTTAGGGGTCTGTAGTGTATGTAGTTATAGGTGGGTGGTTAGGGGTCTGTAGTGTATGTAGTTGGGTGGGTGGTTAGGGGTCTGTATGTAGTTATAGGTGGGTGGTTAGGGGTCTGTAGTGTATGTAGTTGGGTGGGTGGTTAGGGGTCTGTAGTGTATGTAGTTATAGGTGGGTGGTTAGTTGGCTGTAGTGCTATTATTACCGATGTAGAGGGTTCAATATTTCTATGTGTCATTGATACATAAGAGTGGTCTTTAGTGCACAGGTGAGGTGGGTCTTTTGTGTTAGTAGTTACAGGTAGCTGTGGGGGTCTTGAGTGCTGGAAGTCACAGGTAGCTGAAGGGTCGGTATTGCTCGTAATTTCAAGCGTAGCAATGTGTGAATTCGTTTACTAGTACTTACGTCACCAGATACAATATCCAAAGGGATGATCTAACCTTCTGGATGTATGGTACACTAGTACAGAACTCTAGATTATTCTCCCATAGGCGTTTCATGTTCACAACGCAAACCACACATTAGTTCTGTTATTCCTACCTACCCACATCTCACCTGTAAATCCTTATATTCCAGGACGTTACGACCAGTTCTACCTACCAGACCCTGGCAGCTTCAGGCAAAATTTCCTCGGAGCGCTGGTCAGTGCCACGGGTCTGGGGTCATCGCTGAGAATCGCAGAGCTGGACGTAAGCATTGTCGTGTCCTTGTGGCATTGACCAATAGAAACCACGGCGAAATATGTATCTTTCCGACGTTTTCTCAGAGGGTGGGGGGGGGGGGGGTTAAAAATAGGGAGTGGGGCGACGAAGACGACGACACCGGTTAAAGTTAATTTTTTCTATTTAATTTATCTATTTGGTCTGTGGGAGGGGCGGTGGACTTCTCCAGGTGAGCAATCCCCCTCCCCCCAATCAAAATGACGATAATTTTAGAATACAATAGAGACAAATTAAAACTAAAATTGCAAACGGAAATGAGTCACAGCAAAGTTTTTAAATATTCTTTATCAACTTTATAATAGCATTGTATAAAAATACTATTGTCTCGCTAAATATAGGCTACAACTTCTAATACAAATAGAAAGTTTAACTAAAAGGGGTGGACACAACCCAGGCACCCCCTAGAGACGCCTTTATGTTCACAATGTGAAGCTATTATTTACTCTTTTTTTCCGAACAGGTTCAGCCAGCTAATAACAACGAGCTTGTGGTCAGGTTTAAACTACTGGAAACCCCACGTCTGGGCGGCGACCAACGGGGCGTGACGCCCTCCCAGCCCCCTGTCAGTAGTCAGACGATCTTCTCCAACTTCGTCAACAAAGTGAACGGCGGCTCGTTTTACGTGGACATTGGCTCGAACGTGAGTACTTGGTGGAGCAGGGAGTTGGGGGAGGGAGTGGGTTCTTGAGGGTGATGGTGTGGGATTGTGGTAGGGTATGGTGGGTGAGGGGTAGTGGGGTGGTGGAGCAGGGAGTTGAGAGAGGGGTGGGTTCAGGGGGTGATGGTGTGGGGTAGTGGGATGGTATGGGGTAGAGGGGTTGTGGAACAAGGAGTTGAGGGAGGGAGTGGATTATAAGGGTGATGGTGTGGGGTTGTGGGTGGGTATGAAGGGTGAGGGGTAGAGGGTGGTGGAGCAGGGAGTTGAGGGAGGGAGTGGGTTCAGGGGGTGATGGTGTGGGGTGTGGGGGGTATGAAGGGTAGTGGGGTGGTGGAACAGAGAATTGAGGGAGGGACTTAGCACCAGAGGTGATGATGTGGGGGTCGTTGATAGGGTATGAGATGTGAGGGGTAGTGGGCCTATGGGGTGTTATTATGGGGTAACAGCTGATGTATTTTATGGTCGTGGGATGGTATGAAGGGTAGTGGGCTAAATATTGTTGTTGGGTTTGGGTGACAGTTGATGAATTGCATGGTTTCGCAGAAGGGGGTCGTTGAGGTTCACATTGATGGCTGGGGATCGACTGATGGTGCAGCTGTTGTAGTGGTAGAAGTGAAGACCAACGAGTGTAGATGTCAAGTTAAATGACGAGTGTTGTAGTTAAGCCGAGGGTTCACAAGAGAGGGGAAGTTCAATGCAGTTGATGATTCACAAATAATTAAATGAACAAGCAACCGATTACGTTAGTAAAGTTATAAAAACGGTGATATTTTAAGCCAACAGGCTATTTTTTTTACTACAAAACCGTCGCTATGGTTGATTGTATTGATTACAACTTGATATGGTAACTTGTATTGATTACAACTTGATATGGTAACTTGTGGTTATATAACTGTTGCTATGGTTACTTGCGTTGTTTACACCAGGCCAAGACGACGCTGTACGCTAGGCCTGGGTCTGCTGCCGTCACTAAAAACAAAGGGAAATTTCAAGCAGTATCATCATCAACCACCATTGGCTTCACCAGTGGTTAGTAATTTCTTTATTATTATTACCGCCCTTGGATCTTGAGTTATCGGACTTTTTATTTCCTTTAGGTCTCAGCACAATAAAACTATTTTAAGAACGAACTTTTTATTATAATTTTCATTTGAAAAGAAATAGATAAATACAACACCACCAATGGGGGAGGGGAGAGGGTGAAAGAAAATGGATTTTCATTTAATTTTGGCCATAAATCTAAACTTCTACGAAATTAATCTTGAATTGTATACGTGTTTGCATTTGGTTTCCAGTTTGTATTTTACTTCAATAAACACGCCATGCTACTAAAACAATAAAATAAACAAACTGGCATAATCTCTTAACCTTGATATTTAGTTATAAATAGAAGAAAACAAATTATTTTTTAATATTGAATTTGTAGAAGTCCTACAAAATTGTTTTAAAAATTGCTCAAAAGTTTTGAAAGTTTTTTTTCCTGTTTTCCAGGAGCGATGGCCGGGATAGCAGTTGGGATGTTGTTGGGCGGAGCCTTGGTGGTAGCGCTGATTGTGGTTGTGGTCAAGAAGTTGAAGCCCAGCGGGGATGACACCATCGCTATGAGCAGTGCCAGCTAGGGTCCAGTGTATGGGAGAGCAAGCTTGACCCTAAGGTATGGGAAACACGGAAATCTTCAACGTGAATCGGAGAGCGAGCTTGACGCTAGGGTACGGGAAATACGGAAATCTTCAACGAACAAAACTCTTTCAATGACTTTTCGACCATAGGTCTTCATCAGGAATATTTGTATTTATTAAAAGGAAAATTATACTTTTTTTTATTGTTTGTCTATTGAAAAAAAACGCCGAAGCAACATTTCTGTTATTTGCTTGTTTGTTGTTTTTTTTTTCTAATTGTTGTCATAATGATTTCTAAACTTAGATTCGAAGTAGTGCGTGATTTGAATAATATTATCATAGGGTATTAAGTGGGTGATTGTCTTTTCGTCTTTTTGATTGAGTTTATGTGCAATTATGCTGAATGAAATTTTTTTTCAAATATGTTTTTTTTTCTTTTATAAAAGTGTATACGAGTTGTAGTGTCTCCTTTAAAAGAAAATTAGTATAAATTAATAAAGTTTATTCTCAAAAAATAGATTACTGCGGTACTAGTGACAAAGTTTACCATAGTAATAAAATGTCCAATACATGTAAATAAAAGAAAAAATCCATAAACTTATCTTGTTGTGCTTCAAGTTTTAGCATTCTATTTATTTTTTTAACATTTTCAACATCTTGGGTATTCCTTTTTTTAACAATTAATCGTCTAAAATATTTTAATCTTCAAATATTTAAGCTACAATTTTTTATCCAATCAATAGGCAATTTTAGATAGTCATAACCAAATATTAGTTTAGCCAATAATGATAGTTCATTCACAAATTTTTCATGAACTCTAACCCTGAAGATCGCCCATAAATAACGTCACGCTTTTTTAACGCACAATCACCACCCCCTCCCCTACCAACACACACACGCACACCCTTCTCCATAGTCGCTCCTCGTCATGAAATGTCATACGACCCGCACCCCTCTAAACGTTCTAATATAACGTCACACTTCAATTCCGCCCCTTAAATTGCAATTTAAATACTAATTGTTTCCCTTTTGGAAAGGGAAGTAATCAACAAATGCTTGGATGCAAGTTATGCTCTTTTAGCCGAGAGCAATCTTTATCTCTACGTAACAACCTCAACAAATCTCAGTCAAGACTATGCCACAAAAATGTAAGTCTTATTTTAACATTAGACGCAGAGAAATGCAGTCTTTTTCTAGTCTACACATAAAACACAAAAGTATAGTTATTTATAGCGTTAAAGGCAATCATACATCACATCATTACATTAGGGACACAAATGTGCATGTTTTTTTTACTTTAATGACCTAAGTGTGCAGCATGTTGCTACATTGGTAGCACTAACGTGCGGTCTTTTGCTACATTAGAGACATACAGTTGCCGGTTACTTTACCCCAAGGCCCTGAGTGTGCAGAGTATTGCTGCAAATGTTGCAAATGTTGCACAAAATTGCAGCATATATTATGTGCATTAGGGGTACAAATGTGGAGCCGTGGTCTAGTTTCATTTTACATGAGCTAGCATACAAAGTCGCAGTAGAAAGTTGAGCTCATGTAGGTGTGGGTGGGGTTTGCATGGGTGGGTGGGTGGGTAGTGGGGTTTTGGATGGGTGGATGGGTGGAGGGGGGGGGGTAGGGTTTGGATGGGTTGGTGATGGGTGGGTGGGTGAGTGGTTGTTTGTTTGTTGGTGGGTGGGTGGTGGTTTGGTGGGTGGGTGGTGGTCGGTATGTTGGTAGGTAAGTGGGTGGGGGGTTGTTAGGTAGGTGGGTGGTAGGTTGGTAGGTGGGTGGTGCGAGGGTGGGCGGAGGGTGGTGGGTGGGATTTTGTTTGAGTAGATTGGCGGAGGTTTGTTTGTTGGCGGGTGAGTGGGTGGTGGTTTGTTGTTGTTATTGAGAGGGTTGGTGTGATATTGGGTGGGTGGCTAGCGGATGCCTTGATAGTGAGTGGTAGGTGGGTTGTTGGGTGGGTGGTGATTGTTTCGTTAGTGGGTGTGTGGGTGGGTGGGATTTCGGTTTTGTTGGTGCCTGTGTATGCGCCGGTTATCTGGTGATAAGTTATCGCACCTGTGACAGCGTGTAGCTCTAGCTTAAACAATGAACTGTGTGGTATGTGAACTACAGATTCACGCTGTGTTCATCCAATACACAAAACGCCCTACGGATCCAAACACAAGGTTTTGACCTACCAACTTTTACTTGAAAGTAGCGGGCCTTGGTATTTTAAAGATGGCTCTAAATTCGAGTGTTAATTAAAAGAGAATGCAGATGTATACACACAAATTTTGCGTCTTTGAAAAGGAAATTTTTAAAAATAAAAAAAACTCTAGTTCTAAATAATATCCCAACATCGTTGTTAATGTAGATTGAGTTCATTGCTTACACACACATATATATATATATATATATATATATATATATATATATATATATATATATATATATATATATATATATATATATATATATATATATATATATATATATATATATATATACATATATACATATATACATATATATATATATATATATATATATATATATATATATATATATATATATATATATATATATATATGTATGTATGTATGTATGTATAGCGAATCACAGAGTGACACTTAATACTAAATAGTGTTGGAGTAAATCAGGTCTGACATTACAATTAATAACGAAGAAAAACTTACCATTTTAATGGTCTTATTGAAGAACAGTGGGAGGGGGGGTCATTATAAATTGAAGGTTGAAGTTCGAAAACTGGCTGTATCAGTACCTTGACTTCTTTTTTTGGACTTGAGCTCACACAGCTATAATGTGTACCGTACCTAAGATCAAATCAGCTAAAACGCCTGGCCGCTGACCATTATGTTATTCTTTGAGTTATTCGTTGTTAATCTCCCCCACCTCCTCACCTCCCCCCCCCCACCCCAGGTATGACGTAGTCCTTCAAGAAATTGTTTCCTTTCTTTCTTTCCTATGGACCACTAAGTCTCGAAATATCAATTCATAATCATATTCCCTTAAATAGTTTAACGGCGTATAGAAATGTTGTAATACCTGTACAGTAATTATCTCCCATCATCCACTAACATAATGGCAATGTTCTTAAGGGGAGGCTACACGAGACGCTGGAAATTGCTTAATCATTTTAAAACTGCTGACTCAATTTAATAATTAATAATAAGAAAGCTAAAAATGTATATAAAGTAATTATGGATGTTCTTGATCAAAGGTGTCTTTTTCATGGCAGTGTGGCATTGTTCATCCTAATAGTTACTTTTTAAAAAAACCATGATAAATAAATACAACAAATAAAATTAAATTTACCATCAAATTTATTCAATCAATTAATTAGATTTATTTACTTCGCCATTTTGCGACAAGCTACTTTCACAATTTTTTTTTTTTTTTTTTTTTTTTTTTTTTTTTTTTTTGACGTTAATTTTTTTTTTTTTTTTTTTTTTTTTTTTTTTTTTTTTTTTTTTTTTTTTTTTTTTTGCCTCAGACATGTAATTTACAGCGTCAGTTGTGTGTGTTCGCTTTAGTATTACAGTTTTCATCACCGGCTTGTGAGGACTGATACAGATTTACAATAGTAATATTTCTTTCTTACTTGTAGCCTACTTTCATTCATTTAAGATGGTTTACTAATACATAGATCTAATACAAAACGTCTAAATATAAAGAAAAAATAAAAATTAAAAACCAACCTGAAACTGAAAATGCAAATGTGTAATTAAATGATGATTCAAGGGATTTTTTTTCCATCAGCGTGGTGGGCTGAGGGGACGAGAAGGGGGGAGAGGGTTGAATTTGTTTGTTTTTTTAAAGTAGAGCTGAAATGAATTTGGGATTACAGAGAATTAAAATGATACAAATTTTAAGCAATCGGAAAAGTTATGTTATTACATGAGACACGTAAAAGCAAACACTCTTCTATATCTATACAGTCCTCAATTAGTTTTTTTTTTCTTTTTTTTTTTTTTTTTTTTATTATTATTAATTCAATTGTTTTAAACCTTTAAATCAGTAATAATAATTTATTTGATAGATTTTACACAGCATCAAAGACATGAACATCAATTACATATATAATAATCAAATGGAGAAAATAAAATGGCATAAGAACTTCACAAGATAACAACCAAATCATATCTAGCACTTGAGGAGGTCAAACGCGTTGAAGATATCACGATAGAAATCAATAGTTCAATGAGATATGAAGATAACCCAATCAGGCACACTTGTGCCCATCTCTTGCCAAGTGTGTACCAGATTTTTCACACGCTACACGCCTATTATTGTAGTAATTCGTTTAGAATTTTATTTTTCGTATTAGGGTCTAGAGAAAAATTCAAATAGAAAAAAATCGTTAAAAAAAGTAATTAGATTTTGTAATAATATAGTTCATCTGTGAATTCAGGATTATGGTGAAAACAAATAAATAAATCTAAAAACTCGGATTTCTTTTCACTGTTGAAAGAAAAATTAAATTAAGGTAAACCAATCAATTCATAACTTTGCAACAATTGTATTAATAAATAAAATTTATACAATACTCTATTTACTATAACGGGCAACTGCTGCCATATAGTTGAGGGTTAGAGTAAGTGTGGTGATAAAATATCTGCATATTAGACCATGCTAGTAACATTATGAATTGTCTAGCATTAGCATTATATTTATGAAGTTTAATATCTGTAGCATACACCGTACAAACAAAAGTATTTTAAAAACTCAAAAAGAGAACACAAAATACACACATACATTCAAGCATATAGACGGTGTGGTCGGGTGGTAGAGCGATCGATATGCCCATATATATATATATATATATATATATATATATATATATATATATATATGCATATAACGTATATATATATATATATATATATATATATATATATATATATATATAAATATATATATATATATATATATACATATATATATATATAAATATATAATATAACTTTTATAAAATATATGTGTATATACTATATTAATATATATATATATATATATATATATATATATATATATATATATATATATATATATATATATATATATTTAATCCATTTGTTACAGATCTGTAGCGATGTCTCCCCTCACATTTGCCCTGCTGCCTGTCCTGGTGTGTGTGACTACTGCCCTGTTTGATGCTGACTTCTGCGCCAAGAACATGGGACCCTATGTACCCCCCAGCCCTGATGATCGTGAGTACAAACTCACGTGACCCACGTGCACGTTATTCTGAGTGCTAAGCTAGATATCATGTATTTATTTTTATTTTAAACATTTTTGAATACATGAATATGTGTGTTTGTGTTTCTATATTGTTGTGTGTGTGTGTCTGTATTTGTATGTGTATCTGTATTTATGTGGATGTCTGTTTGTCTGTGTGTGTTTATAGTTACTTATATATTTTAAAGTCTTTCTCTCTCCTTCGAGAAAAATTATTTAAGTTTTCGACCTCATGTTTTTTGTTAAAACTATCAATTTATAAGATAAACAATGAAACACTCTGTGCGGATTATAAGAGATATAACCAAATTTGCTTTCTATTGCTAATAATTATTGGTTTTTAAGGCATTTTTACAGTAACGAAGGACCACATTGGACAGTTCGTGAATAAAAGTGTTTCCAACATTTTGTTTTTCTTTTCCAACTATTTAATTTTTTTACAACTTTTTAAGTCATATCGTGTACGCTATTTAGCTGTTTATTTATCTTCGTACACATTTAAGGGAGGGTGGGGTGCCTGTTTCAAAAAGAGGCAACATTGTCTTATCACCAGTCTTAGTCGTTAAAATCCAAAGCTTAATCGCAATTAATCGTTTACGTCACGTTGTTCAGCAATTTTTTATTCATGTTTTATAATGTGTTATAATCTCTTATTCTATTTCAATGAGATTGTATTGTGTTGTACACTGTTATGTTAAACTGAGCCTTTTATCTAAAAAAAAAGCATTGCAGTGGTTTTGAATATTGTAATTAACTATTAAATCCTGAAACAGTAACGCCCCTTGATCAACCACAACACAACATTATCTCCTTTTGGATCTGGTCAACTATACAAGGAACGCAGTCTGCGGTCCACTTTAGTCTTTTATCTTAGCCAAAGATGGTAGCCTTTTATTTTAGTTTACATCAGCTCTATAAGCTTATACAGCTGACTTACTCATAAAATATCGCTTCATTAAGAACAAGTTTATTAGTCACCCTTTCTAACCTTAAGGCCCATTGGACAGATGAAGTAGAGTTCACCTGTTTCAATTAACTCAGAATATGAAGGGATTGCATTATGCCCAGCCGCCTTACTGGGTTGACTCAGGGACGTCGTACGGACTGGAGCCCGGGATCCGAACTCGAAACTTTCGGGTTAGCAATCGAACGCTCCACCTTTTGACCACACCGCCTCATATTGAAACATAATAGATAATTTAGAACTAAATATAGAAAGATATCCAAATCCTGTTAAACTGGATGAAAACATTTTTTTTGCCTTGCCTGTCCTTTCTATCTCGTCTATGTCTGTTCCCTCTTGTTCCTTAAAATTTATAATTCCACCGAAGTTGCAATGTAAATGCCTTCACCTCCTACTAAAGACGGGAATTCCTTATTGCATGAATGTTTCCTTACTAGAGAAAATTTGTCTCCGAGACCTTCGTCTTTTTAATTGTGGATTTCTAGGCCGATCTTTTGACTTTTAGGCGATGTGGCAGCCACCACATCTCTGTTCTTTTGCATGTGCTGATGGCTGTGTGAGAGAAGGCCAGTGTTTCTTCCAGACTTTTTTCTCCGGGGGGGCACGTGAAATTTTCGGGGGGAGGGGCGGTAGAGATCAGTGCTTCTTCCAGACTTTTTTCTCCGGGGGGGGGGGGGGGCACTTGAAATTTTCGGGGGGGGGGGGGGGGCGGTAGACTTTCTTCGGGGGGCGGACACTGTTAAAAGTATATATTTTCTAAATAAATTATATAAATTTCATTTCGTTCTGGGGGGCGGTAAAAAGATTTGGGGGGGGGGGGGGAAGAAACTCTGGTAGAGATACCTGGAAGAGACTCTGGAGAAGGCCACTGTCATGCGCACAAAGTCCAGATATTCCAGCTAGATCCACTGAATCTGACTCTTTTCAATGATCGCTGTCTTCGTAATCCACTGTGTGGGCTTACTGATTGACCCTACTCAGAGAGTTTAATATAATAAGAAAAGTAAACTAAATGTGTGAGTGTGTGTATGGGTTCTCTAACGATTTGTTTTGATTTTCTCCCCCCCCCCCCCCATTACGTCTATGGATGAAACATGTATGTGTGTGTGCGTCACAGCCAAGATGCCGCAGTTCTTCGACAACTTCTACGTGTTCACTGAGAGCAAAACTATGGGCCAGAACCGTGTGGACTACACGGAACAGTACTACTCGCAGGTGAGCATGGCTACCTGCCCCAGGGGAAGGGAGTAGGGTCGCGGGGGGGGGGGGGGGGGGGTACTCGCAGGTGAGCATGGGTACCGTACCCCAGGGGAAGGTAGTATGGTCGCGGGGGGTTTGGGGGGTACTCGCAGGTGAGCACGTCTGCCCTACCCCAGGGGAGGGGTGTGTGGTCGCGGGGGGTTTGGGGGGCTTATTCACAGGTGAGCATGGGTATCGTACCCCAGGGGAAGGGGTGTATGGTCGCGTGGGAGGTGGGGGTACTCGCAGGTAAATACGTCTACTTTACTCCAGGGGAGGGATGTATGTTCGCGGGGGTGGGGTGAGCGCGTCTACCGAACCCCACGTTTATCTACCCCACGGGAGGAGCGTATGGTCCCGGGGGGGAAGGGATTACATACAGGTGGGCACGTCTACCGTACCCCAGGAGATAACGTATGGTCGCGTGGGGGTGGGGGGTAATCGCAGGTGAACACGTCTACCGTACCCTAGGCGTATGGTCACTGGGGGGGGGTCATGTGGCTCACAAGTGAGAACATCTACAATTTGAGATTGTTTAATAAACATCAACAGCATTCGTAACTGTGTGGTAAACGGGGATGTCAGTATGTGTTTAACACCCTCCCCCCCCCCCCCCCCCCCCCCCCCCGCCATATTTGCTAAAGCGGAAGTTCAGCCTAACCTGCGTGGATTGTACTGAAAAGTTATGAAATAAAACACGATTGTTTGTTCTAAAAATAGTTGTTTGTCCTAAAAAATGGTTGTTTATTTTATAAACAGTTACATTATCATCCTAACCCACGGCTAAACTCCGTTAAAACAAAATCGCAAAAAAAAAAAAAGACAATGATTTTTTACTTCGAAAACAACTCTTTGAAAAAAATATTTTCAGCAATCTCAATTGGCCTATGCCAATTTGATGTCGCCCAGTACGCCCGCACAGATCTGGGTGGACGCCAACTACGACGAAGTTTCTGTCGCTCCAGTTCTCCCTAACGGAGGTCAGCGAGAATTTCTAAATTTATTTTTATGGGTTTATAGGTCGCAATACAGTGTGCGCTTATTGATGGGTTTTTTAATAATTGACATTTTCATTGATCGTTTTGACAAAATGTCACAAAACATAATTTGAAACTATTTAAATTAATATCAACATGTCTATGAGCAGTTATAAAATACTGAATTATTAAGGGAATATATAGGCCGATATATATATATGTATATATATATATATATATATATATATATATATATATATATATATATATATATGTGTGTGTGTGTGTGTGTGTGAGTGTGCTTACACAAACACATACGCGCACACACACACACACATATATATATATATATATATATATATATATATATATATATATATATATATATATATATATATATATATATATATATATATATATATATATATATATGCCTGTATAGAGAAAGATTATAATAAACTTACACAAATGTTAGTCAATATAGAATTGTTATCGCAATAACAGCACAGGCTATTAGCATTCATCTATGAGTTTATTTTACTTTTTATGTCTTCTAGTGCAGGAAATCTTATTATTATTAGTATATTTTATACTTGTTGTATTTAAATCTCCACTTGACCAGTGGCCTGTACTGACGTTTTGCTGGAGGACAGCATATTTTTCTCTCTCTTCCACGCCACGCCAGCCAATGGGCACTTCAGTTTAAACACACCGGCAGGTAAAATGTTTGTCTTTTTTTTTAATCGTTAAAACTTGGCTCATGGCATCCTATAGTCCAGCTATGTGTCATTTTCAGTGTAGAATGTAGACTAGAATCAGTTTTTCTTTCAGACTTTTAGGCTGGAGGGTATTTGAAACTTTGGAGGGGGAGGGGTGATTATAAAATTAAAGTGTTGTTCTATTCTGTCAGGGTTGGGGTCAACAGATGTGCTCCGGAGAGGGGGGCCCTCAATGTCAGTGTTTCTTCCAGACTTTCTTTCTCCGGGGGAGAGGGGGGTGCGCTTGAAATTACCGGGAGGGGGGGCGGGGTGGACACTGTTAAAAGTATACATTTTCTATATAAATTCCATTTCGGTAGACTGTCCGGGGAGATGCCTGGAATAAACACTGCTCAATGTAGAGATGCTTGAAATAAACTCTGGCTAGAACAAATAACTCAAAACATGTGAAATGTGCATGCGTAGAATAAAACAAACTAGATCTACAAAGGTCTTGTCGGAATGACGTTCGTGCTAAAGGGGCACAATTCAATGGCAACATAGCTTTGTCTTTGTTACTCCTTTAGTTTAATTTTTCTTTAATATGTGATACATATGCATTGCTGTTAGATCTAAAATAACATTCTTCGTTTATTAAAGAGCAAATGGGCAGTGGTTTTTTGTATTACCCTACTTTCTGAACTTACCCAGCCTCTCGTAGCACATCATCACAAAAGTCCACCACCCTCCCCACCCACGCCTTGAAGTGGATGTCGTTTGTTTTTGGTTTTTTTTTAACACACCAGGGAGTATTTCTTTTCTTGTAGGCAAAACATTGACATTTTTAAAGTCAAATTTAAGACACAATTTCAAATTTTTGTGGTAATGAAATAAGTGTTTGTTGTTTGTTTTCTACACAGCCGTGTTCGGGTGGGAAAAATCTTTGCTGAAAAATATAACTTACAAAGGCAAGAGTTCTGTAAGAGGTAAGCCAACATTATTGTTACTTGAATACTTAGATATAGATCTAGTTAAGTAAGTTAATATTACCCCCCATCATAAATATCATATCAATCATTATCATTTATGTGGAGCCTAGGGACAAACCAAAACCTCTCCATAATAATAATATGCCTACTCGGTTTAGGGCCATTCCTTGAATCAAGTTGGTTCCTTGAGTTGACTTTACGGCGGCTTATGCACTGACAACTGATCTTTTCCAGCCCTGTCCTAAAAAAAATAATAATAATAATATTATATTTTATTATAATTTATAATAATATTCGTTAATCTTTTAATTATCAGCATTCTTGTGAATTATTATGTTATCACTAGCATCACACTAAATTTTACTAAAGCAAAAAAAAAACTAAAAATGTAAAGTTTTATAAAATAGAATAAAATGTTCTAAAATTCTAATCTATGGTCATATTAATTATTTCATCATTTATATTTTCTAAACAATAGAACACAACTACTATAGGCCTGCAATAGTATTACTATACATGTTATTTGTTGTTGTAGGTATCACAACAGATAAATGGTGGACTTGTGAATGGTTGGCATACAATGACACTACTCTATTCACAGAGTGGCAGATAGTTGGTAGGTCATTTTTATCTGGACACTCATGCACATATGTTCTCTAACTATAATCAATTAGTTAAATTAATGTAATAAAATATTACTGTAAATCAGAATAAATCCAGTGACAGTGAGGATGAATTTTGAAGGGTATCTCAATACCTAACTTAAAAATTATCTTTAACCTTTGTTTATGATACAAAGCCGATAGTGAGTATAATTATAGTATAATATATTTATCGATAACAACATTTGTCATTAGAAATTTAAGTTGGCTTGTTTCTTTGTAATAAAATGACATTTTGGAAAATGACCTGTTTTAAAATGACCCATGATAAAATAACCCATCATAAAATTACCTGTTATAAAGTAACCATTTTCAAAAATGACTAATAAAATGACTGATAAAATGGCACACGATCAAATGATAAATAACCTTAGTAGAAAATGACCTGTAATAAAATAACCATTTTTAACCTATGATAAAACTACCTGTGATAAAATTCTGTGATAAAATTACCTGTGATAAAACTACCTTTTTTGACAAGATTTCTTTTTCTACCCACACCACAGATCCTTCAAAGTTCCTTCTACCTGCGGTGTCCAAGAACAACTCAAACAACGCCCCTATCTTACCTGTCAGGTCCACTATCACCACACAGGACAAGTCTGACCCAACCAACCAGATAGTCCTTACCACAATGTAGGTCAATGATGATAATTTTAGCCAGTGTTTCTTCCAGACTTTTTTCTCCGGGGGACACTTGAAATTTTCATTGGGGGGGGGGGGGGGGGGGGCGGACAATGTTAAAAGTATATATTTTGTATATAAATTACATTTCGTTTGGGGGGGGGGGGGTAGACTTTCTTTAAGGGGCTCTCTTTCTCCTCCCCCCCCCCCCCCGAAGAGATGCCTGGAAGAAACTCTGATTTTAGCTTACACCTGGAGGGGTAGGGTCTGCTTAATATGTTGGTCAAAGCTATTCTTAGCTAACAGACAGGTGGTGGGGGTGCTGCATATGTAGGTCAAGGCAGTTTTTAGCATGGAACAGGTATTCAGAAACCTTTTTTAGTTAAGAGTAATTTGTTATACCTTTATATAAAATATCACACTAAGATTATATTCTAGCAAAATGATAGCTTCAATGAATATCTCCCAAGAAGTTATTTTTGAAAAAAATCTATTCTACAGGATCGATTTCACCCATTTTGAAAAAATCCAGCCAAATGATCGCCACTTCAGGGTAAATATTTTTTTTTCTTGCTGGTTTTATTTTAATTCATTTTAAATTTTGTATTGAGCTTGCCCTGCTGTTATTACATCAAATGACCATCAAACCAACCTCAGCATATTGGACCTTTCAAAATATCTAAAACAAAATGACCATCAAACCAACCTCAGCTTATTGGACCTTTCAAAATATCCAAAACAAAATGACCATCAAACCAACCTCAGCATATTGGACCTTTCAAAATATCTAAAACAAAATGACCATCAAACCAACCTCAGCTTATTGGACCTTTCAAAATATCCAAAACAAAATGACCATCAAACCAACCTCAGCATATTGGACCTTTCAAAATATCCAAAACAAAATGATCATCAAACCAACCTCAGCATATTGGACCTTTCAAAATATCCATAACAAAAAAATCCCATGACAATATGGCGCCTAATGAAAGGTTCCCCATATTACTCAGTATGAATGGCCTCCCAACAAAAAGATTTCTGGCAAAATGGTCAATTGTCTATCTGCATTCTACTTGTAAACACATATCTCAGAAAAAGAAACAAAAATGTTTTATGTTTAACAAAACCTAAGTAAAGTACAGACTCCATATAGGGTAGATCATGTGTAATTGAAAACCACAAGGAAATATTAATATAACAGGATCACTCTAAAGGGTCGTACATAAATGACATCACACTCTGAGGGGGGAGGTCGGTCGGTAATTTTGTGACGATGTGTGATGAGGGGGGGGGGTTAAGATGGTGCGACGTCACACTTTTTTTCATTATAAAAAAATAAATGTTAGAAAACAAATTTTAGACGTTATTTCGAGTTTTAGAAAACTTTTAATAAATTGTAATAGGAATTGATTAAAATACTCTATTTTGACAGATTTCAGACAAGAGTTTGGAAAAATATCGATGTTTTTAAAAAAAATTCAACTGCAATTTTGAGGGGGGTTGTAGGCTGAGGTGTGACATCATTTTAGGGGGGGGGGTCTGACTTTTTGTGATGACGTGTGGGGGAGGGGAGGGGAGAGGTAAAAATCGTCAAAAAAAGCCTGACGTCATTTATGGATATCCCCTAAAGTATGCATCTGTTTTAAAAATAAATGAAACAAACCAAACCCCAAACCTTGAACTTAACTAGGAGATTGACATCTACCAAACATCCTAAAAATTAAATGTTTTCCTTGTATTCCAGCTACCACCTGATATGATCTGCGCCAACGCACCCTCGACTCAAATCCCGTTACCTCAGATGCCCAACTACTTCCGGTTCAGAGGTGAACAGATCACATTGGAAGGCTACAAGTCATCCAACCCAGATCCACCTCTGCTCACCTACACAATTGTATGTTTGCATCTTGAAGAGTTCTAATACTGTTGATCCTAAAACTTGACTTGTTTGGTAGTTTTATTAGCCATGTAAATTGGGCTGCTGTGACACTTATTCTTATTAAATTACAAATACCAGTAATCAATACAAATTTGTTTGAAATACAAAAATATAGTAGTTTAAATTATTTTAAAGAATTCTTCTAATCACAGTTAAAACCAAAAATATTATTATTAATATGTGGAAAATCAATTTCTTAAGCAAAATTATGTTGTTTTTTCAATGCAATTATGACTGCTAACTCGAAAGTCTTGACTTCAGATCCCTGGCTTTGGACATTAACCCCTGCTCTGATGAGTATCTGACTCTTGTTAGAGAAACTATGGCATCTGGGCTTAGTGCTGACCACACCATCTTCCTGAACTCTGCTTTATCTGCCAGCGTGTGTCTTGTGCACGATCCCGGTTCATGTCATAGTAAATCTTACATGCTTGAACCAGAAGTCAACTAAATTATTTCTTTAATCTTTATTTGGCAAAACTTGTTTGTTTAGGTTGTTCCATGTTTATTACTTATTCAAACAGGAAGAATACATCCACAACCAAGCCTTGTTTGTTTAGGTTATTCCATGTTTATTACTTATTCAAACAGGAAGAATACATCCACAACCAAGCCTTGTTTATTCAAGATTTTGTAGACCCACCTGACCCAAACACTGGCAGTGACAAATCTTATTTAAGAATAGTCTCTGACTTCAACACAGGTGAAGATTCCATGTGAAATTAATTTTTTTCTCACATTTCATTGTTAAATTGTTTACCTTATTTTAAAAACTCACAGGGTGTACATTATTGAAACATTTTTACCTTTTGTTATAAATGAGTTCTTTTTAAAAAGATAGCTGTCTAGTTTTTAGTTAACATTGATTTAAAGAAATCAAAGGGCAAACAAAGTAACCCAAAGAATTTTGAATAGCCAAGTAACTGGAGGTGCGACATGAATTGCTGAAAAATATTTTTTTTAGATACTTTACTTTTTGTATCCTATTAACCATGCAATTAAGTATATCAATTAATGATTAATTAAGATCAATATTTCTATTTCCTGTTTAATTATGACCAATATATCAATTGATGTTTAATAAGGACAAATAAATCAATTCATGTTTAATTAGGACCAATAAATCAATTAATGTTTAATTAGGACTAATGTATCAATTCATGTTTAATTAGGACAGATATATCAATTCATGTTAATTAGGAACAATATAATAATTCACATTTAATTAAAACTAACTTTTGTTGAAACAAGCTTACATGGCCAAATGTTTTTTTTTGCCTTTAGGGTTAGTCTTTTCATTGAACTTAAATTCCGGCCAGTGTACCATTAACCCCATTGATGCTAGCAACATTGGCGCCTTTGCCCTAGCTGGAGGCTTTGTGAAGATGAGGGATGCCAGTCAGTTCTTTGATCTGGATTCAAGCAACTACACTTACATGGGTCTGGTAAGGTGTTATGATATTTTTTCTACACTTTGATAAGGAGTACTAGCAGAGGGGTTGAGAGTGCAAGTGGACTTAGCTTGAGCTGATCCTATGGACATGATGCTACAGCTTTAAAAAAATATTTAGCTGCAGACAACAGAAAAGAGAATATTAAAAAGTTTATTGCCAACTGCTAAGTAAAATTCCTCTTAAGACTTAGTAATCTATTGGGCAGATGAAGTAGAGTCCATGTGTTTTTACTTTCCCCAACATAAGTCAGGTAATCTTCAGAGCCAGGTGGACTCAGGGATGTCCTACATTCTCAAGTCGGAACCAAGATCCGAACTCAAGACTTTTGAGCTAGCAGTCAAATGCTCTACCATTTGACCACACTTTCCCTCTGCCAACTGCTAGGCCTATTGTTTTCCACCTGGATTCTAATTCCTCTGTGGTGCATTGCATCACCTGTTTTAGGTAAAGGGTCCAATCAAGGGGACCAATCAAGACTTTCTAGATGGTAAACATGTTTTCTAGCACTAGACCATGCCTTCCTAAGTGTCACTGAAATTTACATGTGCTTAACTCTAGCCTTTTGAGCTTTCCTTAATGCGCCACTAATTAAGAGTTAAAATAGACGTGTTCTAATATTGAGTTAGGTTTACGTAAAAGGATGCCTAAGTTCATATTCAGGGTGACATTTATTAACCATGGTCTGAAGTTTAGGGTTAGGACTGAAACAGTGTGCCACTCAACCACTCCATTCCAAATAGAGTTTGTAACAAGGCATTAATTTTCAAACAGACAGGCCCCGCCCCTATACACAGTATATTTTAATTTCCATCTAATATTTACTTGATAATGCAATCTAAATATTAATTTTCTGTAATATTAGAACAACAATGTAAATATTTGACACATGAATTTTTACTCGTTCGATTCAAAGATTACTATAATATTATTTTATTTTTATATTTGTTTTCTGTGTTTTTAAAAGAACCGTGTTGAAGGAAGAGGAATAGA